>NC_074713.1:56549397-56616397 GCF_947242115.1 Biomphalaria glabrata | reverse complement strand
TTAAAAAATTTATTCCTACTTAATGTTCAAATAATAGAATGAACTGAACATTCCTATTAGTCATTGGGCAAACAAAAATAGTGAAACAAATGCCATTATGTGATCAAACCCATGACATTTTTGTTATTAGCGCTATGCTCGATCAACTTAGCTATCCAGCTGTCACAACCCGCCTATACATGGGAGGTTGCCCCTGCTGGATGTGAAAGTCGTTTAGAGGGTTGGATCACTGGCGAGCAACTCTAAACCCTAGTTTAGTCTCTTGACGACTGGAACATCTTATGTAATATTGGAGGATTAACATACGCTCCAAAGAGACACAACTCAGAACTTTATAATTAATGAAACACTTTATTGACTAAACACATTGTTTGCTAGTACGTTTGTGAATCATCAGATCAATTCAACAAAAATACATCGTCCAACATGGACTATCTACGATAGGAAAAAACCTTTCTACTCTCAAAACTCTCCACTAACTCTCTCTCTAACTTTAGTCTGCGACTCTGACAATATCCGTACTCTCACCCTCTCGGAGCCCAGTCACCAACTAACTTAAAAATTCCTACATCTCATCTCTCCCTACACACATTCACGTGGATCTGTTGATCACAATCTCACTATCTCTTGCAAGCCATAGTAGAGTTAAACTATACATTTATCCCTACCATTACAATAAGCAAACACAGTTTGTAACATCAGTCATACTTTTATTTGCGAAATTTGAGCATGAAATACTTGTGCCTTTTACCTCGTTTCAACTTTGACCTCCCTCCACATTTTATTGACAAATAAGCTCACAGTAAAAATTGAAAAATAAATAAATAAAAAGAAGTTGAAATCTAAACAGGCATCTCAAATATTTTTTAATACTAATTAATGGACCGGCCTCTCCCTTCACATCCTGCTAAGAACCACTGCTGACCATGAAAAGTGGAGGGTTTTGTTATGCGAGCTGTCACAGCACCTCTACGACTAAATTCAAAGAACAGATGATGATGATTATAAATAGAATAATTAGATACTGGATAATATGGACAGTATAGAGGAACTTCTTATAGCCAGGCAGTTACGCTGGGTAGGGCACGTATGGGAGACGAACGTATGCCAAAGGCAGTCTTTTTTGGTGAGCTAAAAGGTGGTCTACGTAATAGAGGCGCCCCACGCAAACGCTTTAAAGACCAGCTTAGGCGTCAACTTTCCTTGGCCGACATAGAAGAGAGCACCTGGTTGCATGCTGCTTCAGAACGAGACAGCTGGAGGTCACTCAAGAAGGCCGCGGGATACACATTTGAGACCAAAAAGAAAATCCGCTGCCGAGGACAAACGCAGACGACGAAAAGAAAATCTAAATCGACCACCTGCGGACAATGGTTATGCTTGCCTTGGATGTGGCAAAATACGTAGGTCACAGCTGGGGCTGCGCAGCCACTGGAAATACTGCACACCTCACTAATCTTCGGACTAGAAGACAAGCCTTATTATTATTAGATACTTATATCTTAGTAGACATTGAAAAAAAGAAGCAGCAGGACTATTGCCAAACGTCTTTTACAAAGCTTATATTAACTCACTCCGTCTGTCTGTCTGGAAGGATTATTTTACGATTTTCTCCCTTTTCCCATTCTCGAATCAAGTGGCACATTTGCACAATTGTTGTTAGTAATGTTGATCGAAGACAATACATGAATCAATTAAAAAAGAATAACCAGTTAGTTTATCAATTAGTGGTAAGTAACTAATTTTGTTTTATATTGAAAATGGATAGGCAAGCCTTGCAGTTTTTTTAGATGTAGCAGTGATTGTGCAGTGCTTCCTCTAAGTAAATTTTTTAAAAGTATTTTTTTTATTAGTTTGCTGGTTTGTTTTACAAAAGCTAGAGGCGCTTCAACATGTATCTCGATGAAAAAGATGAGACCTTAGATCCAAATGCTAATAAGAGGTCTCTCTCCATATCAAAACAACGTGATATTTGTGCTGAAACATTGCCGAAACAAAATATCAAAAGCGCAGACGCCAGGTGCCTTAGTTAATAGACAAGGGAACAAAAGATGTATTAGACTATGGTGAATATATTGTTTTTATACACCGGGTAGAAAGAAGGGTGAAAGTGCTCTAGCGTCTGGTGACTACAGATGCTCAACTTGTGAACTTGTGACCGCAGCTGTGTATTAAGGATTGGCAAAGGGTGAACACTACCTATCGAGACGTAAAATGCCACAGATAAATCAAACATAGGCCTACTGTTTCCCTAAGCAGCTCTTTAAAGAATAATAAGCAAAACATGTTTCTGGTCGCGTAAACATCGTACTGTCACCTAAGTGGTCCGTGTCGCCCGCCGCCATGAGAGAATTTGGGTCTAGGATGTAATACATTTTTAATTCTAAAGAAACATTCGATAAATATTTGTAAAACAAAATTGTAATGGCAATTATGAATATGATTAAAATTTCATAAACAACTAATGTTGTTTAAAATAGAATCGTTTACATTTCTTTGTTTTGTACCTATCTATCAATGTAGTAATTAGCTCTTGTATTGGGGTTCAACAACGACTTAAACACCGATCTTTTTTTTTTTTTATTGAGCTATAAACTCACCTAACGACACATGTGTAGAGTTGCCGTAAGTCATAAATAAGTGCTTGCTCTGTCATTGCTATGAAAAGATCTGCGATGTTCTACACATTTACTAACACATCGTACGTTGTATTTGCATAAAAGCCTATATATACTTATTGGGCGCAATGATTACATGGAAAGAGTGAGAGTCTCGACCTTGAGTGGCATGCCCATATTTCATTCAATAAATGAATAAGTTAATAATAAAAACACATATGAACCAGAGTACGAAGCTAAGAGCATAGCCACCCGATGATAACAAATTTTGCAATCTTTCCAGTTCCCCCTCTCTCTCTGACTCTCTGTAGCTCACCTCCATCAAATGACTAAACTAACATCTTTAAATTTCCTTTTATTGAAAGTCGAGTCTTATGTTCGTGTCACCACCTCAAAGTTGGTGCCATAGAGTAGAAACCCTAATTCTGTATTGTGTATGTTAATTCCATATTGTGAATCTTATTCACAACCCATGTTGCACTAAGGTGAACACTTTTGACCTTAGGTGAACCAGAGAGTTAAAGGCAGTCAGTCCACATAGAGATCTTGTAGCAAGCACTTGTATTGAGTCACTTAATATATAAGCAGTAGAGTTAGATGTTTAAAGTAGTTGGTTATAGAATGGTTACTAAGTTGTGATATTCGTATATTACTGTTGGATTAATACTGACCATTCCTGGGTCGAATTGTATATATTGTAACTATGTGGTGTTATATTAAACCTATTTGTGTCTGCTACGCCCAGCGTCATTTCATTATTCTGTGATTTATATCATGAACCCAATGTCACCACCACGCCTACATTGATAACCACAGCCACATCCATAACATATAAAATAACGCGGTGACATTTTATGGTGTCAGAAGTGCCGGTGACATTTTATGGTGTCAGAAGCGGCCGAAAACAACATTTATGACAGCATTGTTCAAAGTCACTTTAACATGATATGCTGAGACAACCTGTGTGGGTGAAACTAGACAACCCTGATCTTACAACCTGTGTGGGTGAAACTAGACAACCGTGATACTACAACCGGTGTGGGTGAAAATATAGTACTACAAGTCATCGTCTGAAGACAGCTGATATATGGTCAGTCGAAGTAGCTGACATATTCAAGAATCATCTACATCGAGTGCTCGTCATAATTCTAATGACACACTCATATTGTCGCTGTCTAACAGCACATTTAATAGGAGAGCGCTCTTACTCTTAGACCTCTCTTGTCGTCACTACCTAAGGTCATTTTAGTTATGTATATTTGTTTCAGCAACTGTATGAAAATGGATTACCTGTCAAACATCTGAAGTATTTATTGGATTACTTATGAACTGTACCATTGTGCTGTGGATTTAACAAGTGGATTACTTATGAACTGTACCATTGTGCTGTGGATTTAACAAGTGGATTACTTATGAACTGTACCATTGTACTGTGGATTTAACAAGTGGATTACTTATGAACTGTAACATTGTACTGTGGATTTAACAAGTGGATTACTTATGAACTGTACCATTGCGCTGTGGATTTAACAAGTGGATTACTTATGAACTGTACCGTTGTGCTGCGGATTTAGCAAGTGGATTACTTATGAACTGTACTGTGGACATATTTTATGTGGAGCATCACCGGAACTTTATGTACAAGTCAAGCATCAAGTGAATATTTAAGGGAAGTAACTTTAATTACCCTTAGTATTATCAATATTGATTAGTTCTCTTGAACTACACCACAATTTTTTTTCATTGTTTACATTTGTATTTATATATACATTTGACTTTAGGGACTAAATTTAATTATCTATTGAGTCTGAGCATTTATATTTTTTTTCAAGTAAGCATCCAGGTATTGGTAGGGACTCTTTAGATAAAGTAAATACTTGATTGTATAGCTGTATTAGTCAAGTTTGTATTTCGTCAAGTATCTATCATATTGTTAAACTCTTGTATTGATATTGTCTTGTTTACATTTGTTGAATTTTCTTTTGCGTCATTGTTATTTCTCATTGTAATTCTTTTGTCTACTATTTCTACTATCTTGTAATGTCTCTTTAAAGCAGACTGTTTAGTATCTATAGTGTATTTATGTTTGTCTAATTACTTATTAATATATATATTTATTTTACTTCTTATTTCAACCTATTTTTTTATTATCAACACTACACTACACACTTGATACACTATGGGATATATTTTGATTTGAGATTGACAAGATTTATATTGTATATACTCTTCAAACACATTCAACTATTTTGATACTATTGATACATTGATCACTATTTATCAGACTAATAAGGCTCACATAATTGTGAATTATTTGTTGCAATAAACTTTTACATTGCAAGTGGAGATACTAGAAATACATAATCACATAATTGATCAGTAAAGTATTACATTATGAACTAGACAAAGTACCAAGAATAACTTAAGATACCTCATAACCTCAATTGTTTCGCACAAAATATATATCTACTATTACCTGTAATTACTATTTGAGCAATAATAAGTATTTATTGTACAATATTTCATTTACAAATATCTAGTACACATATCTATTAATTAAATATATTACTAATTTGAATCTTTGAAAATGGCTGAGTATGAAAAACTAATAGAGATAGTGGATAAACTAAAGTTAAAAGAAGATGATAGAGCTGCATTCATCAAAATTGAAATAGACAGAATTAGAGTAGAAAAAGACAAGCAACGGGAAGAAAGGCTACATGAAAGAAGACTGAGAGAGAAAGAACAAGAAAACTTAGAGAAAGAAAAAGAACGCCAACATGAAATAAAATTAAAAGAACATGAAGAAAAAATGGCCAAGCTAGCAAAAGAAAATAAAGACAATTCAGCAAGTCAAACTTCATCTCATCATCAGTATCATAGCAAATTTAGGAACTTTGACCCAAAAGAAGACACATTAGAAAATTTCATAATACAATTTGAATATATCTGTCAAACAGCAAATATGAATAGTGCACAAATGGCTCAACAACTTCTAGCTAACCTAAGAGGTGAACCACTAAACATCATCGACACACTAACTATGGAGCAAAGAAAAGACTACAACACAGTAAAACAAAGACTAATTGAACATTTTGGCAAGACAGAGGAACACTATCGAAAACTTTTTAGGGAAATAAAACTAGCCAAGAATGCAGATTTAAAAAGAACAATACATGACATGCGCCAGAACATGACAAAGTGGCTACAACTCGCAAACTGCAACTTAGATGACCCCAAACAGATCTTAGATTTTTTTCTCATTGAGAATGTGTTAATAAATGTTACGGATGCAGCATTCTCATTCCTGAAGGAGAGAAAAATAAAAAATGAAGCTGAATTGATATCAAACTTAACAACATACAAGGACTCCCACCCAAACATCACCATTGACAAAAGGGAATTGTACAATGTAGCTGCAACAGTGACAGAAAACCATCAAAGAACTACAAATAAATTTAAATATGCCAAGAACATACAATGTTTTTTCTGTGGCATATTGGGTCACACCAAAGCAGAGTGCAGAAAGAGAATGGCATCAGAAAAACAGCAATATGTAAATAGAAACCATAAATATGGAAGAGATAACAGAACTTTCCAGAGCTTCAGTCCTAACTACAATAGATCCTATCAACAACAATATAACAGAAGAACATGGCAAAGCTACAGTCCAACTAACAGTAGATCACATCAAACAAACAGAAGATGGCAAAACAACAGAATGTCTAGAAGAGATCAATTTCAAGATAGACAACATACTTACCACAATAACAATCATACCAGACAAAACATAGCAGCTGTAGCAACTGAAACACCAATAGAATATGAAACAGTAGCATATATACAGACAAAGGTAGCCAAATTAAAAGTGTATCCTGCATATGTGGATGGCATTAAGGTATATGCATTACGTGACAGCGGCTGCACCTCAATCATTGTGAAGAAATCACTAGTAAAACCTGAACAGATCCTAAAAGACAAGGTCACTCTGACTTATGCAAATAAAGACTTATGGGAAGTATGTGAAACAGCATTAGTTTTCATTGAATCACCATGGTTCACGGGTCAATACAAAGCCATAGTAATGAACAACCCAGCTGAAGAACTAATTATAGGGAACATAGAGAATATAGTTGAACTGTCAGAAGAAGCCTTAGTAAAATGGGCTAATAGTGTGAATCAAGAAAACATTGAGTTAGCATCAACTACTAATTCACATGATTACAACAATGTCAGTATACATGAAGGAACTAAAGATAATCAGTCAATTACAAATAAAATAGATGTAGAATGTCAAACTCATTTGCTAACAGAAGCATCTAAACTAAATAAAGATTGCCAAACAATAAACACACAAACAAATGATAGTGAAATACAAACAGATGAAATACAAATAGATGATAAAGATAAAGCTGAAAAACAAGAAATACAAAATGACATCAACACTAGCTCACCTAAAGTAATAATAACAGAGGAAATATTAGCCTTGACATTTAAAAATAGCAAACAGAAGTATATGATCTAGAAGTCAATTATCAGGATGTTGTATGCATAGTTGATGAAGAATCCACAATCACTTTTGTAGAGCCCAATTTAGTAGAAAAAGAAGATTATTTGAATGATATAGCCATTGTAACCTTACCAAACTCTAGAAAGATAGAATGTAAAACTGCCATTGCTGAAATCAAATCACCATTTATAAAAGGGAAAATAAAAGTTGTAATACTTGAAAATACTATCAGTCCAGTAATTATTGGATCTTATCCAAAAGTTAAAGTGCATCAAAAGCCAGTAATACATAAAACAATATGGTTTTATGACCTGTCTGATTCTGATTTTCAGAAAGAAATTTTTCAAATAGTACAAGATATAACTTGTGATTTTGGATATAAAAAAGTTTGGAAACATCCAGAACTTGGAGAGTCAATGTGGGTACAAATAAAAAACTTTGGCCATTACAAAGAGTTATTACATAAAATATATGGAACACCAATTAAGGGACTCACAATTAATATCAGTGTTGTTGACTTAATACATCGCATCTGGTAAACATTGAGCATTATGTTGTAAATATTGAGCATTATTTTGTAAACATTGAGTACTATTTTTAAACATTGAACTAGAAACCATTTTTTTAAACTCTATTTGTAAACAAACTTTGGAATTTGATTACTACATTGTAACCAACAATTTTTTTCACATTCTTTTGTCAACAAGAATAACATTTTTGTACTCAACAATGTAAACAAATATTGAATTTTTTCCCAACTTATTCAGTACCTAGCTTAATTTTTTCCATGCAATGTAAACATTATTTTTTCTCATTGTATTGAGAACAACTGTGACAAATTTTTTTCCACAGCTATTGTAAACAAGATTGGAATTTTTTTACTATGTCATTTATCACAATTATATAACTTAGTCACATTTTTCAATACTATTGAAAAAGGAGATTGATTCATAATGTAACTTATTTATTCAATGTCAATTAGTGTAATGAAATATTGACATACATTTGTATTTTTTTGAAAACATTTTTGTCAAACTATTCTTATGGACTATATTTTTTGTAACAATCATTGATGTTAACAAGAAGATTGTTGTACAAACTTTTTGATATTTCAAGTACTGAAAGAGACACTTGATATTATTTTTTAAATTGGACTTACACATTTTTTCACAACAGATTAAAATAAATACAACTAAACCAATATGATGTTATGCTTGTATATATATGCTTGAACAAATTAATGTAAACTCAAAGATTGTATCACAACTGACACATTTTCTCAGTTGAATTTTTTTTTGACAAAAGAGTTTTTTGAACTTTGTACACAATAATTATTTGATAAACAATGTAACATTAAACTTATGTTATTACTACCTACAAATTATTTGAACTGGCATATAGAGAAATACTTAATTGAAACATAAGGTGCATGCAACAAGCACCATGAAAGATATTTATTTTGATTTGATGTTCATACTTTTGATCCAATATTTTGATACTTGAATTATACATATTTACTTGTGTAATATTAATGCACAACAATTTTGTATGGAGATATCAAACCTCATATTGAAGTAAACAGATACATTGAATTTGTAACAATGATCATTAAACAATTTGATGTTGAATTTTGACACATATTTTGAATTTTTCTATACTTATCACTTACATATTGAGACTTACTTGTAACATTTTCTACATGATTTGTACATATTGTACTATTGGTGTTAAAAAAAAAACAGACTTCTAACATTTCTATAGTGTCAAAGATTTTTTTTATAAATAGATATTGTGAATAAAAACTTGTATTAATTTTTCACATTGTGACATAGGAGATGGTCATTGAAATTTTTGTCACACTTTGCACATATTATTATGTAGAAGACTTGTAAATATTGAACACATTTGAATATTGATGTATATATTAGAACTACATGTAAAGAATTATTTGGGATGTTAAGTATTTGACTCAGATAATTATTTGAATTGCCTTACAAGAATATGATGAATTAGAGAATTTTGCCCTTGTATGAATTTTTTTTGATTCAGCAAATATTTTGTGTAACACTGTCATATTATATATTTTATTGCAAGTTTGTAGTTCTATTTGAACTCTGTAATTATGTCGTCAAGCTGAAAAAAATTTCTTCAAAATTTTTTTCAAAAGGGGGGTGATAGGTAATGTCACCACCTCAAAGTTGGTGCCATAGAGTAGAAACCCTAATTCTGTATTGTGTATGTTAATTCCATATTGTGAATCTTATTCACAACCCATGTTGCACTAAGGTGAACACTTTTGACCTTAGGTGAACCAGAGAGTTAAAGGCAGTCAGTCCACATAGAGATCTTGTAGCAAGCACTTGTATTGAGTCACTTAATATATAAGCAGTAGAGTTAGATGTTTAAAGTAGTTGGTTATAGAATGGTTACTAAGTTGTGATATTCGTATATTACTGTTGGATTAATACTGACCATTCCTGGGTCGAATTGTATATATTGTAACTATGTGGTGTTATATTAAACCTATTTGTGTCTGCTACGCCCAGCGTCATTTCATTATTCTGTGATTTATATCATGAACCCAATGTCACCACCACGCCTACATTGATAACCACAGCCACATCCATAACATATAAAATAAATGCCAGTGACAGTTCGTTTCCGTGTTTGTCTTTTTTTTTTAATAATTGTTTATTATTTATAATTTTATAAAACTCTCTGCTTAAAATCTATGATAGAAGTTTTCATTGAAAAATTAAAGAAAATTGATATAAGCACGTTTCATTTTCCCCCATGTAATTTATTTTTTTTTTTTTAAGAAAAGGGGGTCGGGGTGCCATGTTGGACATTAATGTTGTACATGTTTCGGATGTTCCTCCAGAATTGAAAATAATTTACTTCCTAGTCCTAACCTCTCGCAAGACGATGGGGGATGGGAGCTAGCAGTGTATGAACCTGCGACCATCGACAAGTCCGAACAACAGTCTAGCGCGCGACCAGACAGCCATCCTACATGTATGCTAAGAATCGTTGTTTGTTTTTAAGCCAAGGATAAGAGGTCAGTTGGGGTCAACATTCCAACGTCAGGACAGGACTGTATTTGACCAGTTGTTCTGCTACACATCCACACATACGAGTGTGTGTACACGCTGTTTTGTTTTATTTATTTTATTGTCACGTGACCAGGAGACCTGGTCTCAAAAGAGGCAGGATGACCTGGGTACTTATCTTATGTTATATAATACAGACGTTACTTAAACAAATAACATGATCACGTCCTATGCGTCATGCATATTAACCAATGACTTACATTCTGCCAAGTCACTGGTTATCCTGGCTAGCTTAGGCAACCCATTCCATGCTCTAATAGCGCTAGGGAAGAAGAAGCATTTATACAAATTTGTCCTAGCATATGGAACGAGGAATGTGCATTTATCTTTGTGTCATTCTGAGTATTTTATTAAATTTGTTTTTGTATTTGAAGATTATGGTTCAGTGTTTTATGTATAATTGCTGCTTTATTTTGGGGACAAAGCATAGTAAAGTTCCTCTTTCAGACCTTGTAGTCTATGGGGCAGATGATGTAAAGGTCACCTGTTTCTAGGGCCTACGGTTAATTAGGGTGTCTGTCATGTGGCCAGCACAACAACCAACCACCTTTACTTTTCCCCAACTAATGTAAGGTGCCCATTAGAGCTGGGTGGACTCAGAGGCACACGAAAATTCCGAAATTAAAAATCCCAGCCTTCAGCTGGATTCGAACCCCCGGACCACGGTTCGGAAGACAGGCTTTACCACTCAGCCACCGCGCCTACAAAGCGTAGTCGGCGGCTTTTGTTTTAAACCGCCTACGGTTGTTTTTCTATTGTTGTCATATAACTTACACAACGACCAGTTGAAACAGTCGCGCCTAGTGACAAGAGGTCTCAATCGAATTGTCCTATTGGATGACGCAAATGCAAAGCAAAGATTTTGTTTTAGAGAGAAGGAAAAAGAAATGAGGAAAAGGCGGGAGAGTGGAAGAGTTGCTTTAAAAAAAAAAGCAGTTATTTCCCTTTTACGAAAGTTGTATTGATCGATTGGACCTGATATTGTGATGTTGCTTGTTCAGGCTGTCTTGAAGTCAACCAATTACTCTGCAATCGTTTGGGTGTAATTGTTCGGGTGTATTACGTGTAGTTGAACAACAATCCAGATAGAACGAGACAAACATCTATTTTAACTAGTGAAGAGATGTAGTCGACTCTGATGAACAATTGTACATGGATTTATTCTGATAAAAGGCCACAGTAGAAGTCTCTGTCACTAAACACGTCGTTACCCTGTAATGTTATATCGCTAACTGATTTTCCGGTCTCTAACCCAACATATCCCAAACGTCACTAGTCCCGTTCAATATGCGTCTACTATGGTGCGTCGCTAAATAACTAAAATAACTAACCTATATAAATAAGGTGTCTAACAGATTCCTCCCCCCCTTGAAAAAAAAATATGTCAATATTTTTCCACTACTGTCAAGTCTTACAAGGGCATTTTCAATTTAAGGGGAAGACCACAAACATAAAATCTTGATCTCTTCATCTTGACATCTTCATCTTGACAGTTTCTCATATTCATGTCAATGTTCATAACAGTTCATAACATTCCAAAATCATCTTCATTAGTACACAGTTCATCATAAAAGAAAATGTGGCATCTTATGGGCACGTCACACGTCACAAGTGTTCTTCACTGGCAGTAATCTGATAAAATACAACATTTCAAAAAAACAATTATATACTTTATTTACACATTCAATAATTTTTTTTTTCTTACCACCCTTTTATACGCTTTTGTCCATTTTTCTTTTATACTCACCATTTTCCATAGAACTAACTTTCGTCAATGATATATGAAATGATTCACACAAAAAAAAATATATCCATACTTACTTTTAAATGCTTAACATCAACTTTACTTATCTCCCTTTTCCATAATATATAAATTGTGCCAATATATTAATATATATTACATACTCAATATAATCATAGTTTATTTACAAACTTATTTCATTTCAATGTCATTCTAGACAATAGATCAGCTACAATATTCACAGATCCACTAATAGCTTTCACTTCAAATTTATACTCCTGTAGTGCTAAGAACCATCTATAAACACGACTGTTTTTCATGCTCTTTTGCTGTATATACTGAATAGGTTTATGATCAGTTAATAATATGAATTTCCTTCCTATTAAATAGCTCTCTAGCTTAGTAATTACCCATATTACAGCTAAGGCTTCTCTTTCAATGACACTATATTTTTTTTCTGCCTCTGATAATTTTCTACTTACATATAATATAGGATGTAAGTTATCATAGTTCTGCATTAAACAACCACCAATAGCATTACCAGATGCATCAGTTGTGACATAAAATATTTTGTCTTTATCAGGTAGTCTTAATATTAGTTCATGACTAAAAACATCTTTAATTCTGTCAATAGCTTTCACACATTCCTCATTGCAAACTACTTTTTGAGGTTTTCCTTTTTTAAGTAAGTCATTTAATGGATTCACTATTTCTGCTAAGTTCTTTATAAACTTTCTGTAATAATTTACTATTCCCAATATGCTTTTAATTTGTCTTTTTGTTGTAGGTATTTCAATATTAAGTACTTTCTTTATGTTATCTTCAATAGGGCTAATCATGTTGTTATTTACTTTATGTCCTAAGAAAATTATTTCCTCCAATCCTATTTCTACTTTTTCTGCTTGAATTGTAAGTCCACTTTCTTTTATTATTTTGAACACTTCTCTTACATCTACCAAATGTTCCTCCCAACTATTATTAAAAATACATATGTCATCCAAATAGCAAATAACATTTTCTTTGTTTCCAATTATCATGTTCATCATTCTATTAAATGTGGCAGGTGCATTTACTAATCCAAAACTCATATAATTCCATTGAAAAATACCATATGGTGTTACAAATGCTGTGTAAGGTTTTGCATTTTCTGTTAAAGGTATTTGCCAATAACCTTTAGTTAAATCTAATTTAGTAAAAAATTTTGCTCCATTTAATTTATGTAAAATATCCTCTATATTTGGCATTGGATATGGGTCAAATTCTGTGATGTTGTTAAGTTTCCTATAATCAATACATAACCTTATATCTCCATTCTTCTTTTTGGCTATCACAATTGGTGAAGCATAAGGAGATGTTGATGGCTCAATTATACCTGATTCTAGTAAATTGTCTATTTCTTTCTTTACTTTGTCTTGTAAATGTAGTGGTATTCTATATGGCTTAAGCTTGATAGGTTTTGGATCTGTTACTTTAATGTCATGTTTAATAATATTAGTTTTTCCTGGTATACTGGAAAAAATTTCTTTGTATTCCTGTATTATTTTAGTTATATCTTTTGACTTTTCCTTAGTTAAATTATTAAGATTAATCTTTTGCCAAGTTTGATTCTCTTTTGTTTCTATTACAGGTATTTCCTTAATATCATTTTCATTGTGATTTTCATTTGTTATTATCATCAAACATTCTTCTCTTTCTGAAAATGTATTTTCTATTTCTTCCTGAATGTTTTGTATTAACTCATCTTCTCTATCATGATACAGTTTCAAATTATTTATGTGATATGTTTTAATTTTCCCATTTATTTCAATTTGATAATTCACATCACTAATTTGTTTTATCACCTTAAATGGACCTTTCCATTGTTTACCAATTTTATTTTTCAGGTCATTTATCAATATTAATACATTGTTTCCTACTTCTAGTGTTTTCAATTGTCTTTTCTTATTTAGATTCTCATGAGCACTTTGTTTGTACTTCTTATTGTTGTTATATGCTTGAGTCCATATTTCTTTCAATTCTGTTGTGATTGTTGTTTCACTGTCATTGTTTAATTTATTCTCATTGTCTATTAGATTTTCTTTAAAAACATCTAATTCATCTCTGGGTTTTCTTCCATGTATTATTTCATATGGTGAAAATTGTGTTGCTTCATGGATGTTGTTTCTATGAGCAAATAGTACATAATTAATGTAATGATCCCACTTGTTCTGATTATTCTGAATTATCTTTGTTAGTGATCTTTTTAATGAACCACCATATCGTTCACATAAACCATTACTCTCCGAAGAGTATATGTGTTGTATATTGTATTGTTTAGTCCATTTCTTAAATTGTTCTGACTTAAACTGAGATCCCTGATCACTCAATATAATTTTAGGTATACCATGTCTTGTAATTACTTTTTGAGTTATGGCATTAATGATATTTTCTGCACTTGTATTTGATAATGGGATTGCCTCTGGGTATCTACTAAACATGTCTATTACTGTTAGAATGTATTTGTTATTATTTTCAGTTTGAATTAAAGGACCTATTAAATCAATAGATACTTTCTGAAATGGTGCTGTAGGTTCATCCATTTCTTGAATAGGTGCTTTATTCACTAGGCTTTTGTTAGATCTCTTTTGACATATGTCACATGAGTTTATGTATTTATTGATTGTTGCTTTCATTTTGGGCCAAAATACTTGTTTTGACAAATTCCTATAACATTTCTTTACTCCCCTATGTGCTGCTAAATTATTATCATGTGTCATGATTAAAACATCTTTCCAATATTTCTGTGGTAAGACAAGTTGTTTTATTTTCTTGTTATCATTACTTGTTTGTCTAAATAATATTTTATTCTCTATACAAAATTTCTCCATTGGATTATTATTGTTTTTATCTGATATTCTTGAATAAATTTTCCCAATAATATTATCATTCATTTGTTCTAATGCAAATGTGGGTGTTGTTTCTTTTTCACTTTGAGATATTTGTGTTTCAAGACTATTTTGTGTTTCATTTTCTATCTCTCTTTCCTTAACATCTGTATTTTCTGTTTGTATTACATTACTGGTTTCTTTTTCTTCATCCTTACTTATTACATTTATTGTATTTTTCTGTTTCTCATCTTGTTTATCCATTGATCTTGTTATTATCATACTTGTTATATTTTGTGTTTCTATGTTTTCATGATTTTGTCTTATGTTTTTGTATTTGTTTTGCCAGTCTTCTAATTCTTTTCTAGAACATTCTTTAACTCCTTTTATGTTTCCTACTAACATATCATATCTCATTTCTGGTATTGCAATGCCATCACAATAACCAGTGAAAAATGGAGTTTCGATGTATACCCTTATAGCTTTAAATTCCCTTACGGTGCCATCTGCTAATTCTACTTTCTTAGTAAACCCTTTATACCAATGAGGTTTGACAAATTTAGTTTTTACTGCCAAAGTGTTACAACCTGAATCCCTGATTAATTCCACCGGAATTCTATCTACAAACCCTGGGTACACTGCAAAATTGTTCCTATTTCCTTCCATGAAATATACCCTATCTGCACCTTTATTTTTGTATTCCCTACTGTAACTCCTATTTCTATAATTTCCCCTGTCATTCCTATCTCTACTCCTATATCTATTGTTATTTTGTTCATTGTATCTATTTCTACTTCCAGACCTACTATTCCCTCTTCTACAGTTAGCTGCTATATGACCTTTTCCTTGACATTTAAAACAGGTTATTTCACTATATTTTCTATTTCCACTACTTGATCTGTTTCTATTTCTACTTCTATCAACATTTTCTTTGGTGTATCCTATTAAATCTACTTTGCTCTTATCTCTATCAGAAAATGGTTTATTTGGATATGCATTTTTGTATACTCTCATTATCTCTGTTATTTCATCTATAGTTTTTGGGTTTCTTTCTCTAATAAAAGATTGTAATTGAGGATCACATTTATTTACAAAGTTGTCCACTAAAATAAAATTTTTTAATCCCTCATAAGAGTTTGTCACTTTTTCTAATTTTACCCACTTATTGAAAAAATCCTTTTCCATATTAATGGTAGTTTGGGGTTCTATTCCTAATGATGGTATATTGTCAAAGTATTTCTTTCTAAAAGTTGTAGCATTATGACCATAGGCATTCAATAACTCTCTTTTTAAAACCTGATAGCTATCATCAATATGATGGTCATGATTTTGGCATATTGTTAGAGCTTGACCATGAACAAAGTCTATCAGTATTTCAGACCATTCTTCTTCAGGCATATTAAATGTAGACATTTTTGCCTCATATCTTTTCAGGAAATCACCAATGTCATCCTTCTGTTCATCAAAACTTTGTATCTTCCTCTTTAGCCATGTCTGCGAATTAGGGTTGTCTCTTTGAGTGGTATGATTATTTGAGTTATTTGTGTTATTTCCTTGTTCAGTTTGAGCTCTGGCTTGTGCTGCGTCCAATCTCATCTTCTCCATTTTAGCTTCATGTTCTCTCTGCCTTTCTTGGTCCTCTTTTTGCTTTTCATATTCTTCCTTTCTGATCCTATCTTGTCTCTCTATCTCTTGTCTTTTTTCTTCTTTCTGTCTCTCCATTTCTTCCTTCACAACTTGCTGTACATAAGCTGCTAAGTCCTTTCCTTTTAACTCCATGGCCTTTCCATCCTGCATAGCTGCTTCCTTAACTTCCTTAAGGTCCACATATGATGATGTAGCCATTGTGTTTTATATTTTATATATATTTTTACTTAGCCTATATTGGTTATGGCTATACTTTAACTTTATTTTATATTTAGGTTTTTACACACTTTTATATAAGTTTTAAGTGTTATGTCTCTATCTATAGATTTAGTAAATGTATAAATCTAGTCTGAGTTATTATGGTTATATTCAAATCTGTATATTAGGTCCAGTATTACACACAAATTTAATCTAGTATATTATAGTATGTATAATAATACCATTTAGATCTATAGTTATCAAGAGCACTATGACTTTTAGATCTAGTATGAATAACTATGATCAATTTTAAAATCTGGTATGACTGAAGTGTCTAGAGTAAATTCAAAGACTGTCTAGAGTCTAGATCTAGAGTAGATTATGGTTCTATTTAACCATACGAAACAAATATGTGTATACAATGTCAAATATATCTTCAACAAGATATATATATCTAGAATGTACTACCTTCATTCATTTTTCAATTAATAATATTTCAAATTAGAGTCTAGATAATTAAATTGTACCAAAGAGATGTACAAAATTTGTAGATCTATATTTAGCCAGACGACAGTGTTTGACTACATAGCCAGTTTCGGCATTATTCTCATGGCAAAATCATATTTGATTTTAACCGCTCAAACTAAAATTATTTTAGTCTGATTCACAGTAAAAGAATCCTACCCGCACTTTCTATCATTAAGTGAAAAAAAATACAGATCTAATTAAATTAATAAAAATAAATAATTTAAAATAATATAAACAAATGAAATAATTAAATGAGACTATCGCTATGGGTTGGGATATGACAATATGGCACACAATGATGACGTCACGAAGTAACCAAGCAACAACGGATATGACGTTTACACAAACAAAACAAATTACAACTCTAAACGTATAATATAGCTTTTCATCTAAATTACGTCTTCTACCCCGACGGGTTTTAAGGCGCACCACCTGATTTTACTCAGGCTAACGTACCAAATTTAGACAAAATCTATTTCTAAGGGCAATCTAAACATATACTAATAAGAAAAATGGCACTTAGCTTTTGATAAGAAAGATCCCTTTGTTCGGACTCCCGAATATGCTAGATCACAACAAATTCCACTGCCTCTCTTCCAGTTCTGACTCTGTTCTCCGGTGCTACCAGTATCCCACGTAATGCCACAGATGTCCTGATATGCCACAGCAAAATGTTCCAGTTTCTTTGACGACTGTTGATGACCGTATGTGTAGTTCCGACGACTTTGTGTACACAGTTACTGACGAATAGGTTAACGGTTCTTCTGGCGATGACTTGACTTGTGTAGACGACTACTGACAAATAACAGTCTCTTGACGGCAACTTGATCTGGACGACTGACGAATAACGAATTTCTTGACGATGTCTTGATCTGGGCTGACGAATAACGGCTTTCTTGACGATGACTTGATCTGGGCTGACGAATAACGGTTCTCTAAAATAGTTCACAGCTTCTGCTGCTACTCTGGTAGTACGACGAAGTTTGCTGTTGTACTCTGCTTCACTAGACCAAACTGTCCAATGTAGACTAGGTGAAACCAAGGTCACCTCCGACGACGTTCCGTTAGACGATTAACGGTTTTCAACGAAATCAAGTGGATGTAGCTGTTTCCACAACTTCACTGCTACCAAGTCTAGGTATGGTCTAGACCGACGAATACTAAATATATCACTAACCTTCCAAAGGTTAAACACAGTGACCGTTATAAACGTGGCAAGCAACCGGTTCAATGAGCAAACTGCTCCACAAGAATCTCTCCAAGGGTAAGACGACAGAGCGATTTCGATTTAGTTAGCTACCAAACTTGTAGTACTCACAATACTTCTGACAGCGGGCAAACTGTCCTTCTCGAAACTGACGAGGTAAAACTTGATACTCGATGTGGCTCCTACGACGAAGAAAAAATATGTCCAACAGGTTCACTAACGATCTCTCACCCGTTATGAATGAACGGTTTCTCTGGTTGTAGGTCGATACAGCATATGAAGATCAGGCTTTGATACTATACTGGTTAAGTAGACCAGACGTTGCGATGATTACTGTCCTGACGAAGGTCACCCTGAGTTAACGGCTCGTTGAACGTGCGATCAAACAGGCGACGACTGCTTGTAGATCTAGAACAAAGTCACTCTGCGATGATGCTGTGTTCAGCCGTACTCCGATGAAATCTTATATCTTCGAGTGCACGACCCTCACCTGAGTAAACGTTCTGCTTCGAGGTCCGGTTCGATGTTCAGCTTCATCAGGGGTCCGGCTTCGAGGTTCGGGGTCGCCACTGTGATGTTGCTTGTTCAGGCTGTCTTGAAGTCAACCAATTACTCTGCAATCGTTTGGGTGTAATTGTTCGGGTGTATTACGTGTAGTTGAACAACAATCCAGATAGAACGAGACAAACATCTATTTTAACTAGTGAAGAGATGTAGTCGACTCTGATGAACAATTGTACATGGATTTATTCTGATAAAAGGCCACAGTAGAAGTCTCTGTCACTAAACACGTCGTTACCCTGTAATGTTATATCGCTAACTGATTTTCCGGTCTCTAACCCAACATATCCCAAACGTCACTAGTCCCGTTCAATATGCGTCTACTATGGTGCGTCGCTAAATAACTAAAATAACTAACCTATATAAATAAGGTGTCTAACAATATATTAGATTTCAGAACATTAACTCCACTCACTAGTGCGAATATCTATTCATTTGTTTTTACTGGCAAGAAGAACGAAAGGTCAACTTTGTAGGGGAACTAATTAGTCGAGAGAAGTGAAGATGTTTCTTATAAATGAGTACTCATTTTATTTTGGAAACTATAGAATCGTAACTTTGGTGCATATACTGCCCTACAGCTGAGATTCAATTTTGTAGAACAGTGTTTCACAACCCGTGCGCGACCCCCTTGGGGGTCGATTGACAATTTGCCAGGGGTCGCCAAAGACCATTGAAAAAATGGATTGTCATTGTCTATTCTTCAATGGCTGTGTGTGTTCTTCAATGGCTGTGTGTGTGCGGGGGAGGGGGGGGGGGTCGCGGCTAAGTGGAGGATTGTAAAAAGGGGTCGCCGAGCATAAAAGGTTGAGAACCGCTGTGGTAGAATCTCCCACCATTTCCAGTGCTGTTAAGTTGCCACTTTGATCTGCCAAGAGATATCTGCTCTCTGTATCTAAAACAAAATTCGTAAAACCAAGTGTTATTTCTACAAGTTAGAGATGTATCTTCAACACAGAAAATATATACGTCTTACATATATCCATGTGTTAATCGACCAAAGTATGTGGGAGGAGACAGCCCAAGACCAAGCTCCCTCTCTCTCTTTCTCTCTCTCTCTTTCTCTTACACAATTTCAAGGGTTTTATTTTCTATTTCACTCAAATTTTGAAATTGCCTGTCTTAATTGGTACAAATACATTTTGTGTGTGTGTGAGTGTGTGAGTGAGAGAGAGAGAACCTATTTGTGAATCCTTTCAAAGCGAGACATTGCCGATAATAATTCATTCTATAAAGGATTGCTTAGGCTGCTTTTCAAAATCATGCATTCTTTAATGCGTTGCATATATTGTTTTCTTTTAAAGAGCATTATATTCGTCTCTTTTCAGAATTAATATTCCCATAATCATTTACTCCTTTTGTACCTCTACTGTCTTTTTTATTTATTTATTCCTAAATGGACCGATAGTTTCAGAATATAGTGACTCGAAACACAAAAGCCTTTGACGGTGGGCCGTTTTCAACTTTTCGTAAACTAATGATAATGATTATCACGATTGTATTTTGGAGAGATGTGCATTTTGTCCATAATCATCTAACATACGCTGGATTCGGAAGTGCCTATAAATTTGTGAAACACACCTCTAGGACAAAATGAAGCAACTCAGCCTTGAATATTTTTCTTCAATTGATATAAAACTGTGTAACTTAAATGTAAGCCCTTACTTACAAGCATGGGTTCTAAACTTTTTAACCCAACGGCCCAGTATGTTAAAGTCAACAACACAAAATCCCCAACTCGAGTACTATGTACGGGTGCTCCATAAGGTTGTGTACTTTCTCCTGTACTATACACTCTTTACACTAATGACATAAGAAGCATCTATGACTCAACTTAAACTCATGAAATTCGCTGATGATACTGCCATAGTCAGTTTTATTTCAGGAGACGAAACTCAGTATCGAAACTCGATAGAAGAGTTTACAAACTGGTGCACCGACAACTTTCTAGAACTGAATGTAACAAAAACTAAAGAACTAATAGATTTTAGAAAGAAAAAACAAACTATACGTGAACTGCAAATAAACACTACATCTATAGAACAAGTAAAGGCATACAAATATCTAGGCGTTATCACCAACAACAAGCTTTCATAGGTAGACCACCTTGGAACTGACAAAGAAAACAGCACATCGACTCTTTTTTTTCTATAAAAACTCAATAGCTTTAAACTAAACAAGAAGATCATTGAGACTTTTTACGGCGCGACTATACAAAATCTGCTAACATACGGAATAACTTGTTGGCAAGGCAACGCCTCATCTAAACTGTTGCGACGTCTAGAAAACATCATTAAAAAAGCATCCAAAATTACACTCACAACATTACCACATTTAAAGGAACTTTTTGAACAAAATTGCCTAAGAAAAATCGAAAAAAATCTTGGAAGACAACGGCCACCCGCTCCCTCAGAACTACGTCAGGTCGTCGCGAAGTGGGCGACTGCTGTCAATGAAAACAAGAACGGAGCGGTACAAAAACTCGTTCGTACCTCACTCGGTCCGGCGCCTTCGACACGGAGGTCACGCTCGGTCAGACTCTATCACCGCCACTCATTGATTAGGGAACATGAAATGCACCACGATACCTGGGTGTAGTCGCTGAATGAACTCTTTATGTTGTCTGTTATATTTATGTGTATTTTTCTGTTGTGTTGTCTTTATATGAAAAAAGAGTCCTTGTAATCACAACAAATTTCCGTAAGGATCAATAAAGCAGTCTTAGTCTTAGTCTTAAAATAAATAATCCTAAGTACAAGTCATTATACATTGACTTGAAATAGGCCTAAAACAGGTTAAGGCATTTCCTGATGGCGACCCGTACATGATAAAATTTACGTTCGAGACTCTCTTAGAAGCTGGGGACCTAGAGGAGTGATGTAGGCTCCCGCAGTAGGTCCGTGAGAAAAAAGTTGGTCATAAGTAAAACGCAAATAAGTTTCACTTTTCATTTTTACTAATTTAACGCTATGTTTAGAATCCAAGATTACATCGGGCCTAATGAAATTTTACTAAATAGTTAATAGTATTATTCGAGGAACATTCTAGGTAAAAAGTAGGTATATATAGCACACGGATAATGGGCGTGATGTTTTTAAAGATCATCTTCGTGCTAAGTAAGACATCTCTGTCGCGGAGCATTTTAAAATATTTATATATAGATATATATCAAGTAGTGAGGGGCGAGTCGATAGTTGCTGAAATTATCATATTGGATAAACTGGCTTCTAGAAAAGAATTCATTTTAAATTGTATACAGTGTTCATGTTGTGTGGAAATCCTTTCGTCATGCCGATTCTTGACGGATACAGTATAAGAAACATTGAGTTAAGTGCTATGTGAACTAATAGAGCGTGACTAGTCACCTTTTTTAGAGTTTAATGAAAAACAACACAGCTAGTTTCTAAATACTAGCCACGCAAGTGAAACTCATAGGCATATACTAAAATCTTAAGCTATAGCACAAGATAAAAAAAAACGACCCAAAATACACATGTCAACATAGCGACTTGAATTGAAACATTTGATCGTATAGGATCATCATTCACATGCGCATAAACACAAATACACACACACACACACACACATACACCGATACGAACACATGAACATATTTATGTTTTGGTTTTGTGATGAAATAAGAGAAGCAGTACAGAAATTAATAATTGAAGAGACCAAGCAGTACACGTGCCCCTAGACTGTTAAACCGCTGGGATACCACACATGATCTGTCGACCATCTTTCTCCATTCCTCTCTATCTTTTGCCTTGGATAGAATCTCTTCCAATTACAGGCCCGTCCATTCATTTACGTTGTCCTCCCAGAGTCCCATCGCTTTCTCCGTCTGCCTCTTCTTCTTTATTCTGGTGCTGTTTAATGAAGGAAGATCTTTGCAAGAAATGAGGCCTTGTGATTTGGCCATAAAGTTTTAGTTTGAGTTTTTTGACAGTTGTTAGCAGTTCGTCTTGGGGTCCAATCTCCGTTGTGATCTTAATTCTTATCTGTTCCTTTGTGATGCTGACTTTGTATGGGATGTCTAGGATCCTCATATATTAAATATATATCATGTAAATTTCATTGCTAGGATCTTCCTCTCTAGTTCCACAGTCAGTGTCCATGATTCACACACATAAGAATGTGGCAGTGACCAGGGTCTGAATTTAGTGTCGAGGGCTATGCCTTTGTCTTTTCAAGTTGTTTCAATTTTGTGCAGGTGCAGCTGTCATTTTTCTCCACAATCTTATCTCCAAATTTCTTCGCATTCCCACATTAACTTTCTTCTCTTCACACTTTCATCTCCACATTATTATATTCACATTCTCATATTAACATTCTTATCTCTACATTTTCATCTCTACATTCTCATCTTCACATTCTTCTTTCTATATTCGGTGTTTTAGTTGTAATACATCAAATAAAATGTGATTGAAACGTTATTGACTTTTAATGTATTAAAGGAACGAAATAAATAAGTATTTTAAAACATCATAAATAATGCAATGCAACGCGCATTCCGTTCAAACTCTTTCTGCATCCACACTTTGGAAAAACTGTGTTAGAGGAGACAATTAGCTGCCCGAGTCTAGATGAAACATTGAGGAATGTGTATGACCATTTCAAAAAATGTAACAATTACAAAGTGATTTTAAACAAGGTTACAAAGACAGTTGGTATGGAAACACAAACTCAAAATCAGCACCCGAAGTGGTCTACCCAGGCAGGTAAAAAGGCAGATTTCAATATTATCAGAAAGAATATCAGAATAAAATTCTATCAAAAGCTAATGACAGAGAAGATTGGAAAAAGAAAGTTGACAGATCCTGTGTGGTGCCCCAACGGTCCAGCAGACCAAGGAATAGGTGAAAGTAAAGGTGAAGCTAAATGTGAACGTGGACGGACAGACAAACCACATAAAACTAATAGAGTCGTTTCCCTTTTCTGGGGCCGCTAAAAAAAAGGGAGAAGACGTTGACCTTAATACCCTGTAGACTAGACATGTGTTATTGTCACGTGATTTAACCTGTGCTAAACGAGGGAAATAAGGAAGATGATGACATTGACCTAATTTATGTTGGAGTGGGAAAGTATCACATATCAAGAAAAAGAAAAAAAATATCACTTTAAAAAAATAAAGCTTATATTTAGAATAATTGTATCAATTGTTTTGTATTAGTTATGTAATCCAACTTGTAATAGATCTAGATTTTTCTAGACTTAATATTAATAGGAAAAACAGTGACTTGGCAGAATTTAAGTCATGCATGAAATAAAGTGTACAAAACATTTTACCAGGCAGGCAGAGTGAGTTGATATAAGCTTTAAAAAAAAAGTTGACCTCCCATCTTTTAACAAAGACATCGAAGTGGCTATACATTTTTTTATCAACATTTGGTGCACTTGGTGATGGTCTTGGTACCCTCACTGATAGCGTGCTCGGCCAACTCACCAGGAAGAAGGAGACGGGCGGCAGTCTGAATCTCAGAGAAGTGATGGTGATGCGTTTGTTGTAGTGAGCTAAACTGTTAGCTTCAGTGGTGGTGATGTGTTTGTTGTAGTGAGCTCAACTGTTAGCTTCAGTGGTGGTGATGTGTTTGTTGTAGTGAGCTCAACTGTTAGCTTCAGTGGTGGTGATGTGTTTGTTGTAGTGAGCTCAACTGTTAGCTTCAGTGGTGGTGATGTGTTTGTTGTAGTGAGCTCAACTGTTAGCTTCAGTGGTGGTGATGTGTTTGTTGTAGTGAGCTCAACTGTTAGCTTCAGTGGTGGTGATGTGTTTGTTGTAGTGAGCTCAACTGTTAGCTTCAGTGGTGGTGATGTGTTTGTTGTAGTGAGCTAAACTATTAGCTTCAGTGGTGGTGATGTGTTTGTTGTAGTGAGCTCAACTGTTAGCTTCAGTGGTGGTGATGTGTTTGTTGTAGTGAGCTAAACTGTTAGCTTCAGTGGTGGTGATGTGTTTGTTGTAGTGAGCTCAACTGTTAGCTTCAGTGGTGGTGATGTGTTTGTTGTAGTGAGCTCAACTGTTAGCTTCAGTGGTGGTGATGTATTTGTTGTAGTGAGCTAAACTGTTAGCTTCAGTGGTGGTGATGTGTTTGTTGTAGTGAGCTCAACTGTTAGCTTCAGTGGTGGTGATGTGTTTGTTGTAGTGAGCTCAACTGTTAGCTTCAGTGGTGGTGATGTGTTTGTTGTAGTGAACTCAACTGTTAGCTTCAGTGGTGGTGATGTGTTAGTTGTAGTGAGCTCAACTGTTAGCTTCAGTGGTGGTGATGTGTTTGTTGTAGTGAGCTCAACTGTTAGCTTCAGTGGTGGTGATGTGTTTGTTGTAGTGAGCTAAACTGTTAGCTTCAGTGGTGGTGCGCCCAAAGAGTTCATTGGGTTCATGATAGAGATATGGCTTTTGAGGAGATACCTAGTGTCACAGTGCTCTTGTTTTAAAACTTTGGAAATGTAGATGCTATAGCTTTCATAAGCTTTCCTTTTCTTTTACCACCGGTGCGTAAAACTCTAACCTTGCCGACTTTAATTCTTGGCTCCACTTGACGATACTTTAAGTGACCTAGTTTTCAATCTGTGCGTGACAAAATTGAGAGTGACGGACGAAGAGGTCCCTTGCGTGGAAATCGGGCGAGCATGCCACAGAAAACGAACGCATCGAACCAATAGGAGTGCTGCTTTTTTACACTATTAATATATATAGATCAAATCTCCTCGAAAGAACAAACACTTTTTAAACCAGGTTGACACAAACTAAGTTAGTGTTGCTCCCATATGGTCTGCCTAGTGCGAACTACAAACCGTCATGGGCATATAATTGGGATGTTTCGTAGCACGCTTTACATTTATTATCGTTTATATGATTGATCCCTGAAAATTTCTTCTCATAATTAGCATAGAGGGTTTTATTTTTTTTTAAAATAAGACTTTAAAAAAAAAAATTCCTTTTTCAGACCTTGCTTAAGAAAATTGATGTCAGCTGGGTGGACTCACCAGGATTCGAACCCAGGATCCGGTTCGGAAGCCAAGCGCTTTACCACTCAGTCACCACTCCTCCAAAATAAGACTTAAATCAAAATTATTTTTTAGATACTAAGTAGATTTCAAATTAGATATATTGATATTGGGGCGATGTGGCTGATTATTTAAAGAAAAATTACGATGGTTTTTCAAATTCGGGCTATTGACATATTTAAATTCTGCGTAAAAGTTGTGATAGTAAACATTTTTTGTTGATTCGCTACTCGACCGGCGGCGTACTATACGCCGCTATTTTGCAGGGTCGTCTTTAGGTGACCGCAGTGGGCTCCGCACTTTTGCGACAGCAGGGCGCCCCGCAATTTCATAGGACCCGCGCCAATTCTAGGTTTACGTTGTGACGTTGGGAGTTTTGATACTACTCTGAACCTTGATTCTTCATCGTCGGTGAACATTCGACCTGGCTAGAAGATACTAATGTTACCTTGAACAGTTTACAGAATCTTTGTCTTGAAATGGAATATTGATGAGGTCAATACTATTTCTATACAATACTATTTAAGTATTTAAATTGAACTATGCAAACGCGACATGAAGCTCTTAAAAATCGACACTAGCAGCTGGTAAAAAGTAGCAATGGATAGATCTACATGGAGAGAGAGCATAAAGGAAGGGTCTCGGATTGCAGATGCCATACACTACAGAAGCAGAAAGAAGGGTGATTACGCAACGGCGCCTGGTGATCACATGCCCAACCTGCGATTGCAGCTGTGTATCAAGGATTGGCCTCTTAAGTCACACAAGAAGTTGAAAAGGGAAAAGATCGTCTCTTGAGACGTAAAATACCACAGATTTAATTTGAACTATATCTATATATATATATATATATATATATATATATATATATATATATATATATATTCATTTATTATTATCATTAATCACATGTCATTTTCATTGTATAACTATTGTTATAAACCTGGTGGTGAGACAGATGGGGGTAGTGCTGTGTGTGTTTTGGACTACGCAAATCGCCCCAGGCCAGCGCTAGACGAGCGGTCAACCGTGAAGAAAAACAGTACACGCCAGTTCGGCGTGTTGTAAATATTACGCACACAAGTCACGGCGATTGTGATCAACCAGAGGTCAAGCGATGTTCCATCCAATTCTAGAAGGCCTATGGACTCTATATAAGTGCGAGTGTGTTAAGAGTCACGTTACCTCGCAATGTGACCAGTACGAGGCGAAGTCAGAAACAATCACCACACTGGAAATTCAACAACTCACTGTTAACAGACACAAATTACCTTAAAAACATAACAACTTTAATACAAAACACTTTCGACACAACGGACCCAAACACTAACACAGAAGACCTTTGGGAACTACTTAAATGAAGCATAAAACAACAAAAAATAATAATAGCCACTCAAAACAACAAGCAGCGCACACAACAAGAAAAACATCTGAAAAGAAAAACTCCAAACACTACAAGAAGACTCAATCGACATCGAGACAACACAACAAGAACTACAAACACTAGTAGACTATAAATACACAGGGGCACAAAAAAGATGCAGACAAAGAACCATAACAGAAGGGCCAAACAAAGCCTTCCTAACCATAGAACAGAATTTACAAAGAAAACGCAACATAGAAAAAATAACAGACACACTAGGCAACACACAAGAAGACAATACAAATATAGCTGAGGCATTCAAACAACACTTCCAAAGCATTTACACGAAAGAAAAAGCAGACGCAGAGGCACAAAATGAAACACTAAAATTTTGCAAACAACTAAAAGAAGAAGACAAAACCGCAACAGACACACTACTAACACTACACGACATAGAGAAAGCAGTCAACAGCCTTCAAAACGATAAAACATCCGGACCAGACGGCCTAACAGCGGAATTCTACAAAGCCATTCTGCCCCTTATAGGCCCTTTCCTTTTAACAATGTTTAGTAATGCACAAGAAATTGGCAAACTTCCGCATCTCTTCAGTGAGGCTTACATCACTGTGCTAGAGAAAGACAAAAACAACCCAACATTAATAAACAACTACAAACCCATCTCGCTTCTCAACACAGACTACAAAATCCTAGCCAAAACACTAGCAAACTACAACCACACCTCCACTCATTATTACACCCAAACCAACACTGCAGCACACCAGGAAGAAACATAGATACAATGAACCACCGCATACGCGACATCATAACATACGCAGACATAAAAAAAAAACACACAACTAGCGCTTCTGACCATCGATCAGGAGAAGGCATTCGATAGAGTAGACCACAACTTCCTATTCAAAATTCTTGAAAGGAACAACATAGGAGACAAAATAATAAAGTGGATTAGGCTAATGTACGCTGACCCACAGAGCAGCGTACTAGTGAACCACACCTTGTCTAACCCATTCCCTGTGGAGCGATCAGTTAGACAGGGCTGCCTTCTCTCCTCCACACTATACACATTATGTATAGAACCTCTCCTACAAAAGATTAGGGAGGACACAACAATAAAAGGCCTAGCAGTCCCGGGCGACCAAACCACCATCAAAATACAAGCATACGCAGACGACACCACTTTCCTCATAACACACACAAACAACATAACAAACATAATACAACATTTTAAAAAATACGGCCAAGCCAGTGGTTCCAAAATAAATTTAGGGAAATCCGCCATAATGGGAGTAGGCAAATGGAAACACAGAAAAGATTTCCCGAAAGCCTACAAAGCGGAAAGACCCTAAAGATATGCGGGATCACGTGAACGCCAAAACCCTGCATACCACATAGTGAAACATGGGACACACTCATCATCCAAAGAGCACAAAAGACACTAGATAAATACAAACACATAGGTATGACAATCTTTGGTAGAGCCCACATATACAACACACTAATACTCCCCAAAGTCATCTATCAAGCAACCACAACAGAACCCCCACCACAGTTCATACAAACACTAAACAAATTCACTGGCAGCTTTATTTTTAAGAACACAATAGCAAACGTAAAACATACAACACTAATACAACACAAAATTAATTATAACCAAATACACCTCACAAATGATTTTTTAAAATGATTGACACCTTTTAAGATAGTATCATACTCTCTTATAAAAAGAATTGCTTTTTTTTTTTTACATTTTTATGATCACTGAAATAGACTTGCAGTGGAACAACATGATTGTAATAACCTAATTTAGAATGTAATAACCTTATTTAGAACACTAAGGCTTTTTACACACGAATGACAAAACAGTTCATAAAGATACAGTACACACACACACAAGCTGACCTATTCTATGACTGTGCAGCTGAAAGAGTCAACCTTGCCTGGTGTTGGTAATGTAGCATTATATAATCAGTATTTATCATGGAAAATTTCCCTTAATTTTTTTTTTCACACAAAAAAGTGTAATTGTTTCTGTTGATGATAAGTGATACTTTAAATAGTAATATCTTCTTTGTTTTTGAAGACTTTTATTATGTTCTAGGAAAGTTGCAAACAACTGATTGATGGCTTTAAGCCCTACTGAACTACACAACTGCATAGCAGACATAAATGTTTTTATTGCAACTGACAGTCATATGGTTAGATTTGTAAATGTTTTATAATGTGGTTGGTTAATAGTCTTCAAAACAGAGATTTGCTACTTTGTATTTTAAGAGTCCTAATTTAGTATTTGAATGTACTAATTTGGAATAATTAATGTGATACAAAATAAACACCCATACTCATTCTTTTCACTGCAAGCAATTTTTTTTTTTCACATTATTTTGTGTATAGGGCATCTTTCATGCTTATAACAAGCTCAGTGCATTAAGATCTAATCTCTTTTAGTGGAAACATGGTGGAAAAAGGGTTTCCTTTATGCCTTTAGATGTTTAACAAACACAACTGAGCTGTAGCAAGGTTTGAAGCTCAAGCCCTTTCTATAGATAGCAAAGTGGTTTTATCCCAATCAGTTACACATCCCACTTTTTTAAACATATTATTTTTATTTTATTAATCACCCCATACAAATAAATATGCTGATAGCTGATAATGAATGTCGTTGTGTCTTTCTCTACACTCATAGATTTAGCACTTCAAATGTATGTGTGCAGACATGAAAGAATGCTGAGTGTAAAGTAGTAGTGAATGAAATGTTAATAATCAATAAAAAAAATTATTAACAAATATAAAGTTGTAGTAATATAAAAATAACTTCAAGTTTACATCCATCACCTTTTTCTAGTATCCTCGTGAAATAATATTTTGTTGATCAGCCACATAAATCAACCTTGCAATATAAAAATTTATTCTTAGGTCCACTAAATCCAAACTTGTTACACTCCATTTTGAGGTCAGAACCTCATGTATTTTAAGACTGTTTTTATTTGGTAGATGTTATGGTGTGTGTGTTTATATGGTGATGGTGGGAAGAGATTAGCGATTGGTTGTGAAGGATGCAACATAGGTGGTGTTGCCATCCTTTGGTGTTAGTTAGGAGAGACTGCTCCAGAACATGAGACTGAAAGATTGTGCTACTATAGTGAGCTAGTTTTTTTTTATAGATATTATTACTAAAGTCTACTAAATTTATTTCATTTGATCACAAGTTATTTTGTCTATATTAGAAATAAAGTTATATTTAGTTTTGTTCACAAAAGTTATTCAAGTTATTTGAAGTTTTATTAGTTAAGATATATTACTCCTACAATGGTTTAGTTGTCTACCAGCAGTATGGTGCTACCAGTCAACAACCAGTAATAACAGTAGGAACATCTTTAATTTAATATAACATTAGCATATGTAACCATGGCGCAGATGATGTAAAGGTCACTCAATTTTATGTCAGATAATTAAGGAGAGTGTTATGTGACAAGCGCAACTTCCTTTGCTTTCTTCAGCTAAATTCTAAAGTCAAGTAGACATTAGAATTTGATGAAATAAAGATCAATTCCAAAATCCTGAAATTAAAAAATCACACTCTTGGTTCACAGTAAAGTTAACCTTTCAAACTTTGCAATCTATGGGGCAGACAATGTAAAGGTCATCTGATTTTGTGGCCCACGGTTAACGAGGGTGTCATGTAACCAGCACAACAACCAAGTACCTTTACTTTTCCCAAACTAATGTCAGGTACCCATTAGAGCTGGGTAGACTATGGGGCACCCAAAAAATCCTGAAATTCAAAATCCCAGAGCTCCCTGATTTGGAAACCACTGCGCAGTTCATCTCATGTATTGGTCTAGTCATCTGAACACTCCAACATAACAATGAGAAAGAAGAAGAAGAATAAAAAATCCCAGTCTTCACAAAGATTTAAACCCAGGACCACAGGTTCAGAAGCCGAGCACTTAACCACTCAGCCACTGCGCCCCCATCAGTAATAAGTGTTTGCAGTTATTTTTTTAAAAAAAGGAATTCAATTACTTACTTCCTACAGCATCTACTTCATCAAAGACAAGCTTTTTTAGCTACAGCCATTTCGAAAAATTCTCTGATCATTCCGGCACCCTGAAAGTATTACATAAAGAAGTAAAAAGTAAAGGTACCCATTTCGGATCTTGCATATTTTGGACACAGATGATGTCTATGGCCATTGGTTAATGAGCCATGTTGCCAGCACAAAGACCAACTGTCTTTACTTCCCCAGCAAAAGTACCCATTAGAGTTTGGTATATTCAGGGGCATCTTAAAAAATCCTGATCTTCAAATCCTAATTTTCACCAGGATTGGAACTCTAGACCTGTTGCTTGTTGCCATGTGCTTTACTACTCATACTACACCCCATACAAGAATAAGCTAGTCAAAATTTAATAAATACCAACATTTTTTACAAACAAAAATAAAATAGAATTGAATGCATATCATGAAAACTGATTTGACATGGCAGTTGATTTTTGTGCTGGCCACGATACCCTCATTTATCGTGGACTACAGAAACTGATGACCTTAACATCATCTGCTCTATAGACATATGATCTGAAAAGGGAACTACTTTACTTTTTACTTTAATCTATGGGGTGTGGAGGTAAAGAGAGTGTAAAACAGACTAAGAACAGATCAACAATGTAAAATTAAGAGAGGCTGTAAAAACATATAGTTTTTTTTTTCAAGAATTCTTTCATTAAATTTTGAAAATACAGACACAATTCTGACAGTAATTAGCAGCCTTGTTTACAACATAAATAAATGTGTGACATCACAAGCAATGAAGAGTCACATCTAGAATAATGTTATATATCTGTGTATTTTCCCAATACCATCCTCTACGTTCATAGTGTAAAGTAGTCATTAAATGAATAAGACACCGGTCCCAAAAACCACTATAGGGCCCTATATAGAGCAAAAACTATTAGGAGAGCTACCAGATCTGAAAACCATTGCACAGTTCATCCTAGGTATGGGGTTACTTGTCTGAAACCTCCAACATATAAATGAGAACAGAGAAGTCATTGAATGTACAATTATAACTTTTTTTTTCACTGAAACTACCAGATGAAAAACTTAATAAAGAGTCTAGCTATGCTAAAGAAACTCAGGCTTTTCTTCCACCTGAAATACACAAAATCAACTCGAATATAAACTATAACAGATATTTTCACATTACTATCTGTAATAGACAAACATCATAATCATTGTAATAAGGACATCCCTCTGCATTTTGTTTTTCTTTGCCGCCTTTGTTCTAAACAGCTTACTTTATGAATATGGATGTGTGGCTAAATGGCATAAACCACTAGGCTACCTATTAAGGGGACTTGATTTAAAAACCCAACTTAATCTGGGTTGTGTTTGCTGAGCATCTAAAGGCAGCTCAAAAAGATCCTCCTCACACAGATCCAAAAAAAAAAAGGAAAAAAGATTAGACCATAGCCCCCTGAGCATGCAATAAACATGAACAATGTGCTACACAAAAGCAATTTTTAAAAAGTTATGACCTGCTTTCTTCATTAATGAAGTATGTATTAAGCAAAGGAAAAAAACAAACTTTATTAGAATTAGTTCAAGATAAATATTTTCTGCACTATGTAACAACTTTTTTTCTATTATTGTTGTAATGAAAAGATTTTTTAAAATTTATGTTAAAACACAAATGTATAGAACATGGGAGGACACCTGGTGTATCCAAGCAATCATTATCTTCAAGAAAATGATGTGAAAAAAAATATCAAAAGATATAAATAGAACTCCATTTAAGTTTATATACAATTCATGATAGTTTAGAACATAATATTAAAAACAATTTATTCTTTGGCATCTAGTCAGTTTTTTGTTGCTGATCTGTTCTTCTCAATTTTTCTGCACTACTAAACAAAATGTTGGTTATCCAAGATGTTACATGCGCATAATAGTGTGAAAGTGAAATGGTACAAATGTGTGTTGAAATAGGAAAGATAAGAGATGGATCAAAAAATGGAGTAATGTAAACGAGATGTAACATATTATTATTTGTTGAACAAGATTAAAATTCTATTGATGGCTCTATTTGGTGTATACTTAAGAGTCTCAGATGCTCGTAACAATAGTTTTTGATGTGATGGGGGTCTGACTGGATAACTTGTAGAACTTAGCTTTAAAGAGTTGACAGGCTACACAAAGTGAAACAAGGACTGTCTGGATAACTTGTAGAAGAAATACACTCTATAGAATGAATCAACTAGTTTATAATCTCTAATCAGGATATGTGGAGTCCCTTGGTAGCGGTCACTATAGGACATGTATCAATAATTATGTGAATGGGTAAAATCCAGAATCTAAGCCACTATAAATGAATACTTGTCCAGTACAGTGTAGCACAGGTGTAATGATTATTGTTTGTTTTTTTACATGTTTGGAATGTTCCTTCAAATTTGTAGATTATTACATCCTAGCCCAAAACTCCAGAAGTCTGGTGGGGGATGTCATTGGGCAGGGTTCAACCCTGTGACCCATCAAACTACCTTCTAGAGTGCAAACCACATGCTGGCAGGATCTTTAAAACTTTTTTTACTTTATTTAATTACTATATTAGGGATACTTTATTAAATCAGGTTAACATAATTATCTACTTTGTCAACCTTTCTTGTAATTGTCTTAGTCTATTTAGCAATCTTTAACCCTGTGTGTTTCATTAAAATGTTTCTAAGTATCATTAAAGCTATTATTAACCTCATTTAGCCAACTTTCAAATCAGCATTATATAATCATGTTTGATGAACAGCTGTGCTTTTTGTTTATAATACTATTTTCATTTTATGATAAGAAAGTGAAGAAAAGAAAGGCCTTTAAAACTCACTAATTTTAAAGCATATATTTTACAGTGGTTTTTTTTTATAAACATTAAAATTAATTATTTCATTCTGGTATTTTTCTATCACATTCATAAAATTACATAGTTTTTTTAATACAATCAAACATCCACATGTACAAACTAGAGATGGGAATCGAACCTAACTTTTAAAGTTCTGGTTCCATTCTGTCAGATGTAAGTTTGGGTTCGGTTCGGTATGATGATAAGGATAGTTCAGATTGGTTCAGTCAGGTCTAAAGTTCGGGTTCGGTTTGATGTTATGAAATTAGGTAATAGTAAAATTAGGTACATGTAATGATGTTTAATTAAATTAATGATTAGATAAAACAGCTATGTGAAACCTTATTCAGCCAGTGGGCCTTTTTAATTTCCAACACTCATTTCGCGGGCCAAATAACAGAAAAGATTTTAAAAAAACATCAAATAAAAATAAAGCACTTTTATTATAAACCTGTGGACATAGTTTAAAAAATGTTCCCTTTCAGACCTTATGATCTATAGGGCAGATGTTGTAAAGGTCATCTATTTCTGTGGTCAACGGTTATCGAGGGTGTTATGTAACCATCACAATGACCAACCGCCTTTACTTTTCCCAAACTAATGTCAGGTACCCAATAGAGCTTGGTGAACTCAGAGACTACCACCTTAAGATGCAGGATTCAAACCTGGGACCCCCTTGGATCGCAAGTCAAGCTCTTTACCACCTAGTCACAGCACCTCCCACATGAATATAATATTTACACTTATTCATGGGATGTAGGATGTTTATCCAAAACCAACTTTTAAATATCACACTGTATTGATGAGACGCCAAGATGAAGCAGTATGGTAATAGCAAAATTAGGTATATGTAATAATGTTTAATTCAGTTAATAATTAGATAAAACAATCTTCTGATTTCTAGATGTTTCTTAGCAATTTTTTTCTTTGTGGCTCAAACTAAGAATGCTGCAATATTTGTTGTTGTTTTTTTATATGATAATGCTGTTAATGTTGTGTTCTTTAAAAAAAGCTACAAACATTTATATACCAATAAAAAATATTGACTTATTTTCATACTCAATAAAAAGACAAAGATCTGTCCACTTTTCTTGGTAGTTTCTACATTCTGAGTCTACTTTTAGTTTCTTCGATTCTCCCATTTCATTAAAGCACAAATGTTAAATGTTACAGTACATTGGCTGTGAATCAAAAGAAGACAACCCAAAATGATCCAGCTGAGTTATCCAAAAATTAAAAATAACTGTCCAATCCTCTCACTGATACTAAGTTTTTATCTTTTCTTACTAAAAAATATTGCAAAAATCTTTGATTCAGTTCGGTGAAGGTAAGGACAGTTGGTTAAGTTCAGTTCAGACCGATCAGTCTTAAAGTTCGGGTTCAGTTCAGTTGTAAGTGAGGTTTGAGTTCAATTTGTTTGGTTCAGGTTCGATTCATTTCCCATCTCTAGTACAAGCACATGTAACATCATTAAAAGATATTGTTAAATAGATAATTAAAAAAATAATATATTAAATACAAATCATAAGGGATGGGTATTATTATTTTTAGATTTAATACTCTTGTTTTTAAAGGAGTAAACATTCTTATTTATAGATATCTTAAATATTTCTTGACAGTTGAGATATATATATATTCATTATTAAATTATGAGTGAGTCTGTTGTAAATATATAAATTGATTTTCTATAGTTAGAATGTTTTGTTTGGTGTAATGCACAAATTGTAAGACTAATCTCCTTATGGATAATAAAGATTATTATTATTAATATCTTTAAAAAATAATATGTAAATGTTTAAATATATGCTAAATTATGAATGGCACTATTTAAATTTTGAATGTTAGAACACATAAAAGAAAAAATTTAAAAAATCAAGTTGAACAAAGACTATAGAACCCATGAAAGTTGTAAAAGTGTTAAAGTACTTGCATCATAGTGACCTGCTGGGAAGATGTAGAGCAATGTAGATTCAATATTTGTTTCTGTCTGTTTGTTTGTTTTATATGTTTTGGATGTTCCTTCACAGTTGAAGATAGTTTACTTCCTAGTTCAAACCTCCTGCAGGACAATGGGGGATGGGACTGGGCAGGGTTTGAACGAAAGACCTTCAATAAATCAAAATAACAGTCCAGCATGCAAACAGCACGACCAGGCAGCCATCCAACTGTCAACTCTGTGCAGACCAAAAAGCAACTTGTTATAAACAAGAGACTCATTATTAAAACAACACACAATTTCTAATTGAAGAATAAAAAGAAAATTAAAAATAATACATAAAACACTGAACCATTATTTATTTACAAATAGAAAAACAAAACCTAATTAAATACTCAGAAAGACATATTCTTGGACAAATTCATTGCCTAGTGCCATTATAGATTGGAAGGTGATGTTTTGTTATTAATGCTTTTAACAAAATCAAACAAAAGTTGTAGAATAATCTGTTTAAGCTGTTGGTGGATGTGACTAAAAATATGAACCTTAGACTTAAACCAGACGTATCGATTGGCAAGGAAACTTGAGAAAATGCCAAAAGTATAGAGTGATTAGTCTGATCAGTCACCCAAGTAAGATAATGCTAAGAATAATTCTCACTAGACTCAATAAAAATCTGGAGAGGTCCTTTCTGAAGAATAGGCAGGCTTCAAAGCAGGTAAAAGGACTGTTGAACATATATTTTACATGATCTTACTTTGATCTACTTCTTTGACTACTCATTAGACATAAGTTGATACATTAATAATAACAATGGCAGCATATGATAAAATCTTAGAGCTTGTGAAAGTGATGGAACTAGAAGGTGATAAAAATAGACAATTTATAGAAAGGGAATTAGCAAAGGCAGAACAAGAAAAAAGGGAGGAAAGAGATAGGGCTGAAAAGGATAAAGATAGGGAAGAAAGAGCTGCAGAAAGAGCTCATCAGAAAGAACTAAAAGAACTAGAGACTAAACAAAAAGAGTTAGAGGCAAAATAAAAAAAAAGTCAGGACAAAGTAGAGTTGGCTAAATTAGAAGCAGCAAAAATCAACCCCAACATTATGACCCAGCAAACCAGTAACAAACCATTTATCTCCAAATGTCATAAATTTAACATTAAGGAGGAAACATTAGAAAATTACCTAGTTCAGTTTGAACATATCTCATCTACTTACAATCTAAACAATGAGGATATGGCAAAACATCTGCTAGCAAATTTATCAGGAGAACCCCTAAACATAATAAGCACACTCACAACTGAACAAAAGAAAGATTACATAGCTGTTAAAACTAGACTCTTGGAACATTTCGGGAAAAGCGAAGACTATTATAGAAAACTCTTTAAAAAGATTAAACTAAACAAGGATGGAGACTTCAACAGAATAATTTTTGACATGAAGGCAAATATGCTTAAATGGTTAGAGCTAGCTAAATGTGATATAAAAGATCCTAATCAAATTTTAGACATGATCCTAATTGACAATGTACTATCTAATGTCACAGATTTAGTGTTCACTTTTCTTAAAGAAAAGAAAGTAAAGACAGAAACTGATCTCATTACTAATTTAAACCTTTTTAAAGATAGCCATCCTGGGCACACTATGGACAAAAGAGAGCTACATCAATTGGCCGCCACAGTTAATACAGCTAATAATAGCAATAGTAATGATAGATTTAAATTTTCTAATCCAAAAACTTGCTTTAATTGTGGGAAGAAGGGCCATGTTAAAAGCCAATGCAGACAAACTAGCACTAGCAACTTCAGATATAGAAGTTACACCAATTACCACAACCCTAGCAACTACAATCAAAATAATTACAACAATCATAGTAACTATAGCAACCAATATAGAAACTACAGATCCAACCAGAGTGCAAGCCCCAGAGAAAGAAGGAGCCTTAGGAATAACAACTCCTATTACAATAACTATAATACTAATAGACAATCAAGGAGGGACACATACAACCATCAGTCCAACTACAACAACTATCAAAACAGGAATAGAAATAGAGGCAATACCAATAACAATACACAAAGAGAAGAGAATGTAGCCTACTTACAAACAGACATGTCTAAGGTAAATGTTTTTCCCTCATATGTAAACTCAGTAGAAATTAAAGCAGTGAGAGATACTGGTGCAACAACATCAATAGTAAGATCCAATCTAGTCAAACCAGAACAATATTTAGAAGAAACTGTTAAGGTCATTTATGCCAACATACAAAAATTTGATATATGTAAAACCGCCAAGGTCTGGATTGAATCTCCCTGGATCACAGGCGAGATAAAAGTAGTAGTAATGGATACACCCGCCCAAGACCTCATAATAGGGAACTCACATGGTGTCAAAGACTTAACAATAACTCAGCTAGATTCATGGATAAAAAACAGACAAAGAAATTGGTATCTAGACCAACATCATATATCAGCTGTTCAAACTAGATCACACAAAAATATAGTGCCAGAAATTGAATTACCAAATACTTTGTTCAATGAAATAGGAACCACCAGACAAGAATTAATCAAAATGCAAAACAGTGACCCTATAATACAAGATTTGTTAAATAAAGACTATAACAAAATAAATTTAAACAACCATCATCTTTTAGCCAACAACCTAGCCATTAGATGTAACAGAAACAAAGATAGCACAAGAATTCAAATTATAATTCTAGAAAGTCTACAACCCAAAATATTGAAAATGGCCCATGATGACCCAACAGCAGGCCACTTTGGAAAAAAGAAAACTTATGCTAAAATCTCACAAAAATTCTTTTGGCCTAAGATGAAGACTCAAATTAAAGACTATATAGATTCCTGTGCAGAATGTACTAAACAAAAACTCATACTCAAGACTCAAGGCACCTCTACAAAAATCAGATAAAGCCCATTGTTTCTGGGACAAGATAGCCATTGATATTATGGGCCCATTAAATACAAGTACCAAGGGAAATAAATATATATTAGGGATCATAGACATAGCAACCAGGTGGGCAGAAGCTTTTCCTCTTAGGGATATCAGGGCCGAAGATATATGCACCTCACTAAGAACAATATTCCTAAAGTTCGGATTCCCAAACAAAATCTTATCAGATAATGCATCTAACTTTAGATCAAACTTAAATAAACCTTTCGGAGCTATGACTAACATAAAACTAGTGCATAGTACAGTTTATTCACCACAGTCAAACGGTGTAATTGAGAGATGGAACAAAACAATCAAAGAGATAATCTATAAATTAGAAACAGAAGCAATGAATACTTGGAATCAGACTTTAAATTATGCTATCTTTGCTTACAACACTACTACTCATGAAACAACAAAATTCAGTCCATATGAATTAGTTTTTGATAGAAAACCTAAAGGACCACTAGAACTATGGGCTGATAATATGTTAGAGCTAGAGAACTATGAAGAATACCATCCATGGATAACACAAACAAAACAAAATTTAAGACAGGGAATAAAATTAGCTGATATAAACATGGATAAAAACTTAAAGAGACATAGAGATATAAAAAATAAGAACAGAAAATTAAGGACATTGAACATAGGAGACCAAGTGTTTGTAAAAATAGAAAATAAGTATAGTAAAAACAAAAATGAAGGCCCATATGACATAGTAAGAAAATAAATACCAAAGTGTACAAAGTAGACAGAAATGGCAAGGAATGTAAGCTGAGCATAGATAAATTAGTAAAATTTCCCAAAAGAAAAGTTGAAGAGATAGAAGTTATTGATAGGGATACAGATTCAATAGTAACTATGCAAGAATATGCTGCAAATACTATATCCATTCATACTACCACCCAAGACTCCAGTAATGATAGAACTAATATAGATAACTTGATAGAAAAATACAATGATGTCATTACACTGAAACTAAGCTGCACTGATCTAATTCAGCATTCAATACATTTAAATAAGACACTACCATCTAAAACAAAGGCATATAACATCCCAAAGGCCTATGAGGAATTAGTAAAAGTAGAACTAAAGAAATTACTAAGTGAAAACAAGATAGAAAAATCAGATGTTTGTTCTTACGCATCACCTATGGTGATTGTCAAAAAAAAAGATAACAGTGTGAGAATCTGTTGTGACTATAGAGAGCTAAACAATTGTACTATCATAGATCCTGAACATCTACCTGATACAGAAACTATAATTAATATGCTAAGCAGAGCCTCACTATTTACCACCATGGATCTAAATAGAGGATTCTGGCAAATAAAAATGGAAGAAAAGTCTAAACAATATACTGCTTTCAAATGTATACTACCCGGGTTTGAAGGGATATATGTATGGAATGTCATGCCATTTGGATTAGTTAATAGCACAGCCACATTTCAAAAATGTATGAGCAAACTATTAGCAGGCATTGACAATGTAATCTCATATGTTGATGACATTTGTGTTTTCACTAAATCAGAAAAGGAACATCTAGACACACTAGAACAAATATTTGCTAGTTTAAAACAACATAGAATGACAATTGCTCCCAATAAATTAAATCTTGTAAAGAATGAAATTCAATTTTTAGGCTACAACATCACTAACAGTAAAATAACTCCTACCAAAGCAAACATCTGTAAAATAAGAAATATTAAGGAACCTAAAACAAAAAAGGATGTCAGAGCACTATTAGGCTTGTGCAACTTTTATAGAAAATTCATACCCAACTATGCCCAACTAATTCAGCCCTTAGTAGAATTCACTAAGAAGAAACACTCAAATATAATAAACTTAGATGATAGCAGCAGAGAGGCACTAACTAGACTAAAGGATAAGTTTAATGAGAAATTAGAGTTAGGGAGTATTGATCCTATCTCACAACTCCTACTGTACACTGATGCATCCAATAATGGTATAGGAGCATGCCTACTGCAACAGAAAGAGTCAGATCTAAAACCCATAGTCCATATAAGTAGAACATTATCTAAAGCAGAAAGAAAATATTCAATTATAGAAAAAGAACTATTAGCTATAGTATGGAGCATAGTCAAACTAAAACACTATTTGCTAGGAAGATTCTTTACAATTAAATGTGACCATAAACCACTGTTAGCACTTAAAAGAAAAGAACTAAAGAATAATAGGATAAATAGGTGGTCATTAATTTTGTCTGATTACAAGTTTGACCTACAAAGTATACCTGGTCATGAAAATATATTAGCTGATTTTTTATCAAGGCAGGTAGATCATGAAACAGATACAAATGAGGACAATGATATTGTACATATCAGTCAAAGTATTTTAACTGAGTAACCTCACAATATAATCATAAGAAACCTGACATTTTTTCAATCAGGTCAACCTGACATTTTTCTTGCTATGATGTAACTAGGTCATGACATATTTTTGTTACACTTATTTGTACCATTTTATTGGGTCATGATGACACTTTTTTTTTTGGAAGTTAAACAATATATTTGTCAACTATATGCAACTATTCATAGTTGAAATGAATAACATGACATCTATAATTATGTATGATTAACCAATAAGTATGGAAGTGATTAACTAGATCAAGCTTGACATAATCAATTAAGCATGCAGCAACTGATGAGAGAGCTCAACAGAGATAAAAACATTATTGATGTTATCAAAGCCCTACATCAAAATGGGACAAAATAGGACATCCATAGAAGTGTAGCAAGGATGCATTCTCTTTCCAGCTCTTTTTTCTTGACCATATTATGAGGGAAATGCTAGAAGGATTTACTCCTAGCTTGACCATAAATGAGCAGCCTATTTCCAATCTCAGGTTTGCAGATAATATACACCTCATTGGAGAAAATGCAGACCAGGTACAAGATCTTACCACAAAACTAGATGCTGCAGCTACAACAGTTGGCAAGGAAATCAGTGCTGAAAAGAGCAAAATATTAGTTTGTGATGTAGATAGTAAGAGATGTTGCATACAATAGAATGGCCAAACATTAGAAGTTGACTCGTTTAAATACTTAGGGTCTGGAACAATAAAATCAGCTTCCTAGTAAAATTAAAACTGTATTCTTCACTAGTAATCTCTGTGCTTATACATGGTTGTGAAAGTTGGACACTGAATGCTGAGGCTTTAAGAAGAATTCAAGCATTTGAGAGTAAATGCTACAGAAAATTACTGGGTATCAGATATGAGGAAAAAAAGACAAACGGGTTTGTACATTAGCAAGTCAACACTCTGGCTGGCAAGAAGGAAGAGCTCCGCAATACTGTGAAAAGACGAAAGCTGATCTGGTTTGGTCATACTGTAAGACATGACTCACTATCAAAAGTCATTCTTTAAGGTACATTGGAGAAAGGGTCATCCAATGAATAGGTAACTAGATAACATGGAATGGACCAGCCTTTCTCTTAAAATCCTGCTTAGAACAGCTGTTGATCAAGAAAAGTGGAGGAAATTGGTTAGTGAAACTGTCACAGCATCCCAATGGCAAAAGTCAAGGGACAGGGTGATGATGAGATAAATGATTTTCTTGCTAGATCAGTGATATTTAATTATATAAAATTATAGGCAATTTCTTTACAAGGTATGCAGTAAAGTTCCCCTTTCAGACCTTGTGGTCTATAGGGCAGATGATGTAAAGGTCATCTGTTTCTGTGGCCTACAGTTAACAAGGGTGTCATGTGGCCAGCACAATGACCAACCACCTTTACTTTTCCCTAACTTATGTCAGGTACCCATTAGAGCTGGGTGGACTCAGAGACGTCTGAAGATCCCGAAATTAAAAATCCCAGTCTTCACCAGGATTCGAACTCCGGTCCTGGGTTCAGAAGTCAAGCGCTTTACCGCTCAGCCACCACGCCTCCAAGATATGCAAACACTGGAAATATTTTATCACATTTGAATATTTTATCACATTTGAAAGAATTCAGATTTTAATCTTTCAGACCATTCTTGGCCGAGTCAGCAATGAATGCTTTGGCATCCTCAATACCTCAATAATCACTAATAACAAAAATATTTAAGATTTTTTTTCAGACATAATCCTAATTAGTCATTTGAACTTGTTTGTAATTAAGAAGCTGGGCTAATGAGTCTGCTGAATAGATAAACTCCCTAGCTATTGCATTCTGGGTTGTCTTGATGGTCTTGGGCTCATACCCTCCCTGTTGCCGTTTCCCATCATCCTGCCATAGGTTTAAAAGGGGTAGTAAGTAGATTATAATCCTCAGCTCTGAAAGAGCATCTCAAAATTTAAACAATCAATTTGATTCTCTTTGTCCTGCTAAGAAAGATATTATGCTCAACCACCAATTCTGACAATGTAACCTTTGCCCTTCTCACTTTCATCTCAAAAGAACTCTCTCCTGAATATAGTGGCTTAAAAAAATCTAGAATGTAAATCTAGTCCTAGACACTATGCTATTAGAGCATGGAATGGGTTGTCTGAGCTAGCCAGGAAAACCAGTGACTTGGGAGAATTTAAGTCAATGGTTAATATGCATGACTGAATGAATGGCTCGTAGGATGTAATCATCTTCTTTTCTGAAGTAACATCAGTATTATATAAGATATATAAATGCAGTTTCATTACCAGTTGTTCGGTTTCAGTCTATAGGCTTTTTAAATGTATTTTAAAAATCAAAAGCAACAGTACTGTCCTGAATGTGAAATACTAGCTCAGCCAATTTTGCCCCTATTTTATTTTAGATTCTGTAAAGAATAATAAAGCACATCAATAAATCTCTTTGTAAGATGACAGGAATAGCTGCTTTTAAGTACACCTAACTCTATGTCTAATAGGTCTAGATTCCTAGAGCCACTACTAGAAACTATTATAGTAGTAGCCTAGTGCTACTACACCTAGTCAGTAGTTTCTATAGTAATGGACATAATCATCTTTTTTTAAGTAACATCTGTATATATAAAATTGATTTAGCTCTAGAATAATTTTATATCTAAGTCTAGTACACACCTAGTTGACCTAGTCAGATCTGGAATCTAGACTAGACTATAAGTATAAAGTATTAGTATAATAGTTCTAAAAATAGATCTAGATCTGGATTTATTTTATTTTTTAGATCCTAGTTCTAGATCTAGACTAGATCTAGTTCCAAATCAAGTTACATAAACTGAGTGAGGTTGAGATCGTAAAACGCATTATGATCTCAATGTCAATATAATCAATATAAATTTATAAAATATATAGATTTAGATTTAGCTAGACTTAGTCTAGCAAGACTGTATAAAAGTGACGGTAGTCCAATGAAGTCCAATGGTTATTTAAAAAACAGACAAAGATTCTTCTGTTCCCCTGGCAATCTAATCATTGAATAGAATTTAATCGATCTATCTGATTACTGAATGATTGTGATACTCACTGATACTACTGTTACTTGATTATTATGAACGAATAGTAACAAGACTCTGGATATAACAGGAACTTGAGGAACGTATAAGACTTGAAATCAGCTGTTTAATCTAACGCCATACTGTTTGACAACCACAGTTACAAGGGATGTTACTCCCAAATACAGATTGGTGCAACCTATATAAAACACACATCAACATCCTTCCCTTTCTATAGCTAACAAAATACATATCAGAAATATTTGCAATTAAAATAACAAACATTAATAACTCATTTTATAAATATTATAACAACTAAAAATAAAAATAAATTTCAATTGAGAGTGTGACACATATAGAATAAATATTTTAACATGCATATTAATATTGTCATAAAAATTCTTAGTACATATCATAATCCCTATGCCACACAGGTCTATTTGTTTCTCGAGTGCTAGTTCTTGCTGGCATATTTCTATCGCAATTATTGTCTGGTACATGAGAAACTACTCCAGACTGTGCTGCATGTTGAGAACAGTTATCAGCAAAATCTGGCCTTTCATTATCTTCATCATCATCATCCAAGACATTCCCATCATAGACATCAGTGTCTTTCAAAATACTTTTCCTTTGCCTAATATGAAATATGTTGCGTATGTAGAATCCTCCATTATCCTCCTTGATCTTATAAGATCTTGGAGATGGTTGTTCCCTGATTATTCCAGGATACCACCCAGTTTGACCTGGGTTTTGGTAATAAATAGTTTGCCCTAGATGGAGTTTTGTTAAATCCCGAGCTTGCTTATCATATTGTCTTTTTACTTGCTGTTTATAATTCTCTTTCTTCTCAGCTACAACATGTTCACTTAAACACTTTGAAGTGCTGGGAATGTCCGAGGACTTCTTTTGAGACACATTTCAGCTGGGCTAAATCCAGTACATTGCCGAGGTATATTTCTGAGTTCCAGTAAAGCTTCATATGGATCATCACCATTATGTTTAGTTTTCTTATCTTATCTTATATAATACAGACGTTACTTCAAAAAAGAAGATGATTACGTCCTACGCGTAATGCATTTAGTCATGCATATTAACCAATGACTTAAATTCTGCCAAGTCACCGGTTTTCCTGGCTAGCTCAGGCAACCCATTCCATGCTCTAATAGCACTGGGAAAGAAGAAGTATTTGTATTTTTCAGTATTAAATTCTTCATTATCTTTACAGCAGCTTCCGCCTTCCCATTTGATCTCGGATAACCAGGATCTGATCTGATGTGATTGATGTTCCATCGCCTTGTGAATCTCAAAAACTCATTTGAACTAAATTGTGGACCCCCATCTGTTATTAACATTTTTGGAGCACCAAAACGAGCAAATTGTCCTTTCAATTTTCTAATCACATCTTGTGATGTTGTTGTTGAAAGATTATGGTGGCAGCGGTAACAAGTGTAAGTGGAGAAATATTCCAGAAGAAGTTAACAGAAGCATTGTTAGGATTCGAAGGATGCATTAATGTGGCTGATGATATCGTGATTGTGGGATGTGGTCAGTCCAAAGAAGAAGCAGAAAAAGATCACTCTGACAAACTGAAGAGATTAAGAGAGATGCAAAGAGAAATGCATTAAATTAAATGAAACAAAAACAGTAGAGAAACAAGACCAGATAAGTTTCAAGGGACAATGCATTAGTGCACAAGGCATAAAGCCTGACACAAAGAAGATCAAAGCTATTCTGGAAATGAAGAAACCAGAAAATTGCCAGGAAGCAAGAAAATTATGTGGAATGGTGCAGTATTTGTCAAAATTTTTGAACAATCTAACCAAGTGTCTCAACCATTAAGAGAACTAACAAAGAAAGATTGCAATTTTAGATGGACTGAAAAATGTGAAGAGTCATTCAATAAGATAAAAACAATGATTACAAATACTCCAGTCCTTATATTCTACAACCCTGACAAGAAACTTGAAATACAAGTGGACAGTAGTCAACATGGACTTGGAGCTGTACTAATGCAAGAAGGACAACCAATAGAATTTGCCTCTAGAGCATTGAAACCAACTGAAAAATGGTGGGCTCAGATTGAAAAAGAACTATTTGCCGTAGTTTTTGGGCTAGAAAGATTTAATCAATATACATTTGGAAGACATGTCATAATAATAAATTATCATAAGCCACTTGCAAACATCTTAAGGAAGCCTCTAAACCAGGCTCCAAGAAGATTACAAAACTTGATGTAGAGGAGCAATCGTTATGATTTCTCATTTCAGTGGGTAGAAGGAAACCACTGAAATGCTGACACATTATCACGACTGTGCAATCAAGAGGAGAAGCAAGATGAAGTTTTTAACATATGCCAGACACAAGTTGTGGACATACCGGATCCGTTATTAGAAAGAATAAAACAAGAAACAGACTTAGATGACACATTAAGTAAATTATCATGAATGGATGGACTCAAAGAAAACAAGATTTAAAAGAAAACAAGATTTAGACAAAAGGGTAAAACCATATTTTTATTTTGCTGATACTTTAGGACTTAGTAATGGAGTAATTTTGAAAGGAGAAAGGGTAGTCATACCTTTCAGTATGCGTCAAGAAATGAAGAAAAACCTGCACACAGCACACATTGCATATGATGGAATGATGAGGAGGGCCCGACAGACGATGTTCTGGCCAGGCATGGCTGATGAAATAAAGCAGATGGCAGAGACATGCACTGTTTGTCAAGAAAGAATACCTATGAACCAGAGAGAAACACTTATACATTTATACAGGATGGCTGCCTGGTCGTGCGGTTTGTGCGCTGGACTGTCGTTCGGATTTATCGACTGTCGAGGGTTCAAACCCTGCCCGCTCCCATCCCCCGTCGTCCTGCGGGAGGTTTGGACTAGGAAGTAAATTATCTTCAACTCTGAAGGAACATCCGAAACATGTATATACATGTTCTAGTTCAAAGATCTAAATTAAAATATTATCTAAGACTAATTAATATCTTGTATTGTTTGAGTGAAACTAGCCGCTTACTAGCGTGAACCGTTTAGAACGTATATTTTATTTCTATAGATCTAGTTATAATGTAACTTTTATGCACAAATAGTAAGACAAATCTCTAAATAGATAATATGGATAACAAGAATTATTATTGTAGTTAGGAGCGCATTTCACACTCACACGTAAAAAAAATAATTAAAATTACAGTTCCCATTTGATTTTTTATAATGCTTGATCTCTAAATTAAACCATCTATAATTAGTGTTGCTCCACAGACCTATTTTATTTGTCTAGAGTGGAAACGGTCCGATTTCGTAACAGAGCTTTATGTAATCGTTACGTAATTTTTTTTTCAAGTTGTAGGCCAAAGGAATTCGCACTATGAATCTTGGAAATTGTTATTCTGTCTCAGAAAAGTAATGATTTTCTGTTTTCAAAGTTTATCTTATCTTCTTATCTAATACAGACGTTACTTCAAAAAAGAAGATGCTACAGAAAGATCTTCAGCATCACTTACCTTATCTTATGTTATATGATACAGACGTTACTTCAGAAAAAAAGATGATTACGTCCAACGCGTCATGCATTCAGTCATGCATATTAACCAATGACTTAAATACTACCAAGTCACTGGTTTTCATGGCTAGCTCAGGCAACCCATTCCATGCTCTAATAGCACTAGGGAAGAAGGCGTATTTGTACAAATTTGTCCTAGTATATAGAACGAGGGGATTTTAAATAGTAATAATCCAATAATATTAGGGCAATAGATAGCTATCATTCTATGTGATTCTAGATCTAGCCTCAATCTCTTTGATTAAGATGAGTTGCTACCTGCATTTCAAATAGAAAATTAATCTTAAAAATTGCATTCCCATAAAAATAATTTATATAAGGCCTATATAAGTCAAGCCTTTTATTATTATATTTTATATAGGTTAGGTTTGTGTAGTTTTTAGAGCAGGGGTCTCAAACACGTATTTTGTGTGGCCCGCGACCACGTCCGCGAATAAAAAAAAAAGATAAATTTACAATTACCACATATAAGCCGTGAAATGATTTACAACTGCACAAAGTAAATGTGGTGTTACTGTCGCCCACCGACCGCTTTCAGCTGGGTGATTGGTGGCCTGATTCTTACCGCTGGCCGATAGCGGCTAGAATCTGGCCACCATTATATCACTGCTCCGACCGAAACAGGAGAAAGAAAGGGAGATGGGGAGGGATGTGTCAAGATTCTGTGAAAGCAAGCTTTGTTGTTAGCGAGATGATAGCAAAGGCATCACGACCATTCACTGAAGGCCAGTTTATAAAAGAGTGTATGCTACAGGCGTGTGTAATTATCTGCCCCGAGAAAAAGAAGCCCTTCGAAGGCATAAGTTTGTCTGCGAACACAGTTGCAAGCAGGATCACCGAGTCAGCGACAAATGTTCAACAGTAACTGATTGCCGCTGCAAAAGACTTTGTAGCATATTCCATTGCACTGGACGAGTCTACTGGTGTAACAGACACCGCATACTGTGCTGTATTTATTCGTGGGGTCGACGAAAACTTGAACATTGTTGAAGAGCTATTGGACTTACTACCCATAAAAGGAAAGACGACTGGACGCGACGTGTTTCAAGATTTGGAAGCTTGTATTGACAGGTGTGTGGGCTACCGTGGGAAAAACTTATTGCAGTAGCTACGGATGGTGCACCAGCAATGTGTTCAGAGAAGGTTGGTTTTGTTGGATTAATGGTAGAGAAACGGAATCAGCTCAGCTTGGCGGGACCTTTTGCAGCCATACATTGCATTCTTCACCAAGAAGTACTCTGTGGCAAAAGTCTACAAATGAAGAACGTGATGAATGTTGTCGTAAAGACGGCGAACTTCATACGTGCACGGGGTCTCAACCACAGACAGTTTGTGTCATGTCTAGCTGATTTGGAAACAGAATACGAAGAGTTGCTGTATCATACGGAAGTTGGTTGAGTAGTGGAAAAGTGCTGCAGAGATTTTTTAAAGGTAAAACTTTACATCGAAGGACCCTTTCGAAGAATGTTACGCAAGTGGCAGCACCGCGCTGTTTATCGCTACGGTAATCAGGTCACAAGGTCACTACCGGCTAGACGGTGTCGGTAGTAATATGTAGGCCTAATAGTTCGTGATAGATCTAGTCATTCGCTAATGGTATGAAAACTCTGGATCTATATTATGTAATTAAAAAAAATATTTAAAAGGTTATAAAAAATAAATAATGAGAATGAATTAATCTTTATTTTTTTAATTTTTTTTTTGTTTGTTTGTGTCACAAATGTATGGTACCGTTATCATATATATGTACGGGTTATAGGCCTATATTTATATATTTTTGCTGACACTATTTTTTTTTCATTTGTAATGTTTTACAGACCTAAATTATTATTTTTTAATTTATTGATTTAATGTAATTTTACTTTAAAATTAAAGTAAACCTTAGTCTATGAAGTAAACCAATCATACTGGGTTTCGTATATGTGCAACATATTCTTTATTTTATTTTCAAATTAAATTAAACTTAATGGGTTTCCTTATAAGTACAGATATTTATCTGAAATCCACGCATTTTCAATAACAGTAGCTAGATGGGTATACCGCTAGATGTTTATGAAGAGTAGTGTGTAGCCTAACATATGCTCGCCCCTCCTCCTTTCACATTCTGGACTTGGAACCAGACAACGGAGGAGTTACCGGCATTTTAACTAAAATGTAACTGTTTTTTTTTTATTTTTTAAAGCCGGTAGAGGAGACATGTGCTATACAATACAAAGGCTCAGTGCTGATGTAAATGAAATAAGTTGCAGTTGCATTTAAACCGTATAAACGAATATAGATATAAAAAAAAGAGAAAAAAGCTAAGCCTAAACTAGAAGATGTTCAAATACAAGAATATTTGTGATTCAGTTCTAACGTGTGACCATGATGTCCACTTTTGTCTTCGGTATTAATTTGGGATAGACATAGTTTCGAGCTACATCATTAATTGTATGTATGAAGAATGATATATTTAAACTATAGCGACTACTTTTATGTCCACATAGACTTCGCAAATGTCATAATTAAATTAAATACTTATTTCAGCTACACTAGAGTGAGACTAGAAGCAACTCTAAGGCTTTTACATAAAACCAGTGAAGTGAATTGATATCAACTGTATTAATAGATAATGATACCATATGTCTCCCCATTTTCTACACTGATGTTTAAGTGAAATACAGCTAGGTACCAATTTATGATCAAAGAAATATTTAGAAATATATAGAGACAAAGTCAAGTGACGTAAGTTTTAACTTCTAATGTAATAAAGTAAGCATTAAGTGAATAGGAAACTATGAAAAAAATAATCAGTTGGGAAAGTGAGAAGCAGATAAGCTAACGGAATAATCTATTATATCATGAAATGAAACTATATGAGACAACTAAAGAATTGAAAAGATTGAAACTCACACTGGGTTTTGTATCCGAATCAATCAGAAATAAAAAAAAGGAAAGCGACGATGCGATGTTCACTGTTGGATAGCTTGATAATAAACTGCCCTAACTAAAACGTGGACACGTGACTTAAGACAAACAAACCAATCATGCAAATCTGTCGTGGGTTATCCAAATGTGTGTGATTTGACCATTTAAGTGAGGGTTACATGAAAAAACAGCGGGGGGGGGGGTGATAGGAAGGGATGGGTGGATGTTGCCAGTCTAGCATGTGGCCAGAGAGTTACGCAACATGTCCATCTGTCTTATATGGCCTGCGTGCTCATGATGTATTGTATGTATTGAGTATGTAAACCTACATTTATTACTTAAAAAGATTCATTTCTCTTTTCTACAGAGCATAACGGTTGAACTACAGCGCCTGAAAGACTACTAGACATCCTCTTCAGACTACTTGAAGATTTTGAACACCGCTTTCAGTAATTCACTGCTCTCGAACCACAGTTTTTCCTTGTTGCCACTCCGTTCGCAGTTGACGTGAAAAACGTTCCAGTGGAAGTCCAGATTGAACTACTGGACCTGCAGTGTGACACTGTTCTGAAGCAAAAATACGCTGATGTTGGCGTTCCAGATTTCTACCAGTTTCTTTCCAGAGAGAAGTTTCCAAACTTATTTTGCGCAGCTGCTAGAATTCTTGCTATGTTTGGGGGGTACGTACGTTTGCGAACAGTTTTTCTCCATAATGAAGATCAACAAAACAGCATTACGATCAATATTGCATCTGCATCTGAGAGCAACCTTGCGGCTTGCCACTACACGCATAACGTTGATGGTCTGATCTCTGCCAGACGCTCTCAGCTGAGTGGACAGAAACATGAGTGACGAGCCATCTGCAGTAGGCCTAGTAATTATAGTTTTTTTGTTGTTTTTTTTTTTGGGGGGGGGGGAACTACAGTTTCTGCTTTTTTTTTTTTTTATTAGTGACAGGGGCAATGTCAACTTATTTTAGTAAACTAAACTGCCTGTGCATGTATAAACTACAATAAATGTAATTAATAATTATATAAAAACTTTATTTTAGCATTTAACTGCAGTGACAGTAGTGTTTGTAAAATTTAATGAAAAAACATTCTCTTTTCGTGGTGTGGCCCGCTGACTGATTGTTACTTTCCACTGTGGCCCACATGCTGATATGAGTTTAAGACCCCTGGTTTAGAGTTTAGAGCAGGGGTGGGCAACCTTTTTGCATCGAGGGCCGCATTTAAAAAAAAATTGGGAATGGCGGGCCGCATATACGATTTTAAAAAATTGAAGTTGTCTTTTTATAAAAACAATATCCCCGCAAATATGCAGTTGTACATATTGTGCAGTATTTTACTTTTTACACTCGTGCATAATGTTCCGGAACTGTGGAACTAGCTTACTAGTTGTTGCCCTTGTGACTGCTGTCAAATAACAGTCAGTCAACTTCGAGCAGTGATTATACCTGTTTAGGTTTTTGAAAAATGTTTATTCACTGAATGAGACAACAAATGTTCCGAAAGTTAAATGTCGGGACGAGCTAAGCCTGTCATTGTTAAACATCACCAGATTATGATGACCATGTCCTTCAATTGTGCATACTAAAACAAGGGACCCGAACAACACTCAGACCCCGAAACCCTTCCATATAACAAAACCTATTTGGAGAACTGCCAGATCTGGAAACCAGTACTATTACTATGCAAATTTTCCCAAATAGAAATTTGCAATTATATGCAGCTTTGTGCAAACTTTGCTGTTTAAAGTTTATGGTTGGGATATATACAAAATAATAATAAAACAACAACTATTTTTATTTTCAAAGCACGAACTCCATCAGTTGTTACACTTGCCATCTTGTTTCAAGCATATTCAATATTTAACACATTTATTCATAGCATTTAATAAATACTAGCATGAGATTGTGTCTTTGACTGAGTGTATTGATGTATAGCCAATTAGCTTAATCTTAGTTTACTTAACACTTTTTATAATGAAACAGTTTCAATAATTTATATAGATATTATTTTTAATATATTTGCATTTTAATATGTATGTACTGTGGGCACACCTGATTTCTGTAGGTGTCGGCGGGCCGCATAAAACACTCCGGCGGGCTGCATGTGGCCCGCGGGCCGTAATTTGCCCACCCCTGGTTTAGAGGTATGCGAGTCCAGTGTAGATACTGAGATAGTGTGTGAATTACGCAAAAAGTCGTATGCCCCTATAAAAGGAACAATAAAAAAATTCAAGGCATTAAAAGAAATTTCAAGTAAAAAGATTTGGGTGTAAAAAAAAATATTAAATTTGCCTAAGCTTAATAGTTACTTTTTTTTTTCTTTTGTTTTGTTTTAATTTTTACCGAAGTTTTTGTTATGATTGACAAGACGTTTTTATATCAAAATTGTTATTTAATGAGCCCATAATCCTAATTAAGCCTAGACCCAAGTAGAATTTCAATTAAATATTTTGATATTAGTATTCAATAAGTACATAATAGGAACATGGAAGTCTGCGGTCGATCACAAAACAAAAAAAAACTATAAACAGTTACACCTCCATTAGATTTTTTTAAAATGATTTATCCCTTTAAAGAAAATAATTTAATGTAAAAAAAAAAACAAGTTCCTTTTTTCTAACATTGCGATCTATAGGGCACATGATGTAAAAGTCATCTGTTTCTATTGGCACGGTTGACGAGATTGTCGTGTGGCCAGCACAAAGCATCTTTTGTAATATTTAATATACTTCTCTTAAAAATGTTAAAGGGAAACTCCGATGGTTTTGACAATTTTTGATATAATATGTGTTTTGATGTACAGATAATGAATATATGATTCTTTTTTTTTTCTTTGCAATAGTATTTGATGTTTTTCCGACGTAATTTTCCTGCGCATCCAAAACAGTCAGACTTTCACCGGGTTTCTATGTGACGTCACAAATGTGTTTTAATCTATTGACTTATTGTATAACAGAAGACCATAAAGCAAAGTTTACATTGTTGTAAAAGAAATATATCTTGGTCTATGCAGTTAGATCTAGATCTTGTAAGCAAAGAAAAAATGCGTATTAAAAGTAGATTTACATGCTTGACTAACCACGGCAGTCTGTATTGTCTCGCCAGACCACTCAACACACAACAAACACTATCGCTTGGTTGTCTTGTCATGACCGACTACACGTAGTCTCGACTAGCCTTACACTGACCAGCTTATTCGAATCAGTCAGACACACGATCTATTTACTTCTTGGGACAGAGAAAGGCTTAGATAAAAAAAATGGTACTCTTTTTCTCGAGTTGATTATCCTAATGCTTTTAGATCTATCTATACATGTGTGTGTGTGTGTATATACACGATCTATTTACTTCTTGGGACAGAGAAAGGCTTAGATAAAAAAAATGGTACTCTTTTTCTCGAGTTGATTATCCTAATGCTTTTAGATCTATCTATACATGTGTGTGTGTGTGTATATATAACTGTATCATATCTCTGGACTAGCCCGTCACTAAGCCTAACAGCTACTGTACGAATGAAGCGATACGATTGGTCAAATCTAGTTTCTCTTTCGGTGTTGTTGATGGAAGTGACGTATGAACTAGCTTAAAACAAAATCTCATAGAACCCCGTTTTTTTTTTAGATGTCAAGAATTTACTAACTAATTTATTAAATATAAATGTTTCTAAGCATTTAAATAAAAAATGGTAAAATGTTTACTATTACAACTTTTTTACGCAGAATTTAAATATGTCAATAACTCAAATTTGAAAAACCATCGGAGTTTCCCTTTAAAGTAAAAAGGTGTTCTTTTAAGATCAAGAGTTTAAGCATCCGGCGTTTAAACTGATCGTGAAATCGTTTTCGCGGGGCACTTGTTACTCCGACTTCCTTAAACAAAAAGATTGCCTTTGGCATACGGTAGTTTGATTCCGAAACATTAAACTCAAGGAAAATATATTCTACTGCAGTAAATCATCAGTGTGTTGAAATAGAGGCACATCTGCTTATGTCAAGTCCATTTGTGAGACAATATTACATCCGAAAAACAGCTTGTGAAAACTATAATTCTACAAGTATAGATAGTTAGCCAATACAATAATTGTTTTGTGCTAATATGTTGATATTACGTCATTGTTTGTTGTGAATGTTTATGTGAGAAAGTACTTGAAAGGATAATGTAATAAAAATGAGAGTCTTCAAAGTCTACTTATATCAACACAAAGTCTCTATTTATTAATTGTTATTATTAATGTCTACAGTAGGCCTATTGTTTTTATAACAAAACAGCAGAAAGTGTTTTCAGAGCACTGAAAGGTATTTTTGTTGGTCATGGCATAGCAGAAGAAATAGTGAGTCATTCAACATTCAATATGCCATTCGACAGCTATCAATATAGAGAGTTTGCTTCTGAATGGGGTTTCAAGAAAACAACATCAAGCCCCATTTACCCTCAATCAAATGGTCAAAGTGAGGTGTATGTATGTATCGTAAAGCAGATATTCAACAAAACATACAAAAGTGGAAAGGATCCATATCTCGCTATATTCGAGTATAGAAATACTCCGATAAGTGATGAGGGACATCATTCCAACAGATCCTAAACTATTAAAACCACCGGTAGCTGAAAATGCAGAGACATTACTCAAAGAACGACATATGAGAAACAAAGTGGAAAGGATCCATATCTCGCTATATTCGAGTATAGAAATACTCCGATAAGTGATGAGGGGCATCATTCCAACAGATCCTAAACTATTAAAACCATCGGTAGCTGAAAATGCAGAGACATTACTCAAAGAACGACATATGAGAAACAAAGTGAAATACGATGTTCATGCAAGATTACTTTAAAATTACTCTGTAGGAGAGAAAGTGAGAATTCGTCTAGGACAACCAAGGCAGAAAGCAGTTGTTAAAAAACATCATACAGATCTTACATCATAAAGACAAACGATGGAAAAACCTACAAACGAAATCAATGCTTTTTAAATACGTTTCGTAGAAGACATCTCTGGGTACTATGATACCGATGAAGACAACGAACAGCAAACTGTTGAACAAATAAAACAGACAGTTATAGACCAACGTATAGACAACTTGTGCCAGTCAAGACAACCCGAAGTGGTCGAGTTGTTAAAGTTCCTAGTAGATATCAATCTTAAGAAATTTAAAATGAAGGATGTGATAACAACCTTAACCCCTAAAACGCGTATGGCAGTTTAGCCTCTAAACATCAGAATTGTAATTCGATTTTGTTTGCACCCCACTGAAAAACAGCTCAGCACTTTAAGGGTTAAAAGGAAGGATGAGTTAATATGTTTATATTACTTCATTGTTTGTTGTGAAGTTTATGTGAGAAATTACTTGAAAGGATGTGACGTAATAAAGATGAGAGTCTTCAGCCTATACAATAATTGTATAAACACTGGAAAAATCTTTTATTACGGCGATTGGACGCACGATCACATGCTAACTACTGTAAAAAAAAAAAAAACTAAAATTATATGGCGATATTACAACGTCCTCATGGCTCGCAAAGACTTTCCTTCAGGGAAAAAGAAGAAAAGGCAGACAGAGACATGGAAAAAGAACATAAAGGAAAAGACGGGCCTATCATTAAGGGAGAACAACACGAGCTTCAATAAACACAATGATTTTATTCGTCCTTATTTATGCTCTCTACTCCAGTCACTTGTTCTCTATACTCTGACTTCCTTTTACACACTCAACCATGTACACTCAAGGTCCACTGGTCATTTCATACACAGGCACACACACTGCACTACCAGCCACGCAAAACACATACACTTACTATCACATCTCCCTCCTTAAAAGCTTTGAGATATCAATTGACTATACAAATGATTTCTGTCTCACTATAAACAAATGAGTAAACTGAATACATCAATTGTTAATATTATCAATAGTAGCAATATAAATTATAAAATGTGTAGTAAAAAAAAACAATAACAGTCTAGGTTTACAAATAGACATTAATTATATACAAATTGCATAATAATAAATAGATATACATGTATCTAATTATCTGCGTCAGGGTAACGTACTGGTGGCCGAACTTGCCTACCATATCGAGTTATTACAGGCGGCGGATTGGTAGTGTTAGTCTGTTCCTGTTGCACATTTGTATCGCTCACGTTCTCTGGCTGTTTTGTTTGACCATTAATGACTGTCTCTGGGGTGTCCATTTAAAAAATATCAGGCATGACAATGGACCCTCATTTGCTTGTCAAGCATTTCTGAAATTTTCTAATTTTTTCTTTTATAATAATTTGTAGTTTTCTACAACATAATAGTAAACAATATCAGGAAAACGGGAGACTACTCCACAGACTACGTCTATGTGCTACATCATATAACATGTAACATAGCGATCAACAAGAGTGCTTTAAAAAGACAAATTAATGTCAATCATATTTCTAAGGACGATGGCTCAAGTCCGATGGACCAAAAGTAAAACATACCTGTCAAAGATAAATCAAAGACGTTAATGTATTTTTTTTTTAATTTTCTTAACAGGGGATGGACGTAGATGTTTAAAAAAAAAATAAATAAACATGGTTACCTTAGAAAAGAGAAGGCAACATTGGCCAGAGATGTTAGAGGGCTGAATAAAAAAATGTAAACAAGCAAATAAAAAAAGGCCACTTTAAAAACACAACAAAGCATTGAGTGAAAGGAGAGTCTCTATCAATCGCGGCTATATCTCTCAATATTACAAGACTTATCTCTTCTTTTTCTATGTACAACAAAATTAATCAATTATCACTAATTGATTAACTAATTGGTAAAAATGTTTTATTAGCGGCCCCCGATAGGGGAAAAGACGCTATTAGTTTTGTGAGAAATGTCTGTCCGTCTGTCCCGTTTAGATCTCGTAAACTACAAAAGATATTGAAAATCCGACATCACAATATTTTAGACCATTCAAAGTTCTGATGCAACGGCTACTTTTTTTTTCTGAAAGCGAAAAATCTAATTTTTAAAATCAGTTATGCAAGCAGTTTTTTTAAGGAGAAAAAGCTAATTAGTATGCATTATAAGTTAGACCAAATTGTAAGACAAATTTCCTTACGGATATTAAAGATTATTATTATTATTATTATTATTATTGAGACAAATAGTAATCTTGTAAACTTCATTTTCCTTAACTTTTTTTTTCTATTGCGGAAATTATTATTTTTTTTGAGCATTCGAATAAGAGATTGATTGAGTAGCTAACACTTGAGGATTTATTCTGTGGATTACTTGTGTTTCTGTGGTTTTTTTTTGTGATTCTGTGGATTTTTGTGTGTTACTGTTTAGAGTGGACGGCGCGAGGGTTGTGTAGTAAAGTACTGTGTAGTTTGTAGTGTAGTTATCGTCTCTTTTCTGTCTCTGTACTTGTGATAAACCCTTATTGAAAAAAAGGACCTGGATGGTGGACCTGTCCACGCCCAGGTACATTGCTTCTAAAGCTGTCAGGCCAAGGGGCTGTTAAGGCCACTATGGCGAGCCTAATAGAGTGCCTGAAACTAACACCGGACGAAGTGAGTTCTCTATCGCTTCGAGAACCCCTTTGTCTGGTTCCTGGTCCCAACATCCGCCCGAGTGAGAACCCGTATACTAGGGAAATCATTTGGGAATGAGAAGGACTTCAAGGTAGATGTCTGTACCTTAAAAGACGAAAAAATCAGGGTTATCCTTCACTGGGTAGCACAAACCATAAACAAATCAAAGATAGGAGAAATCTTTGGAGCCTTTGCAGAAGAAGGCTCCAAGATAGAGCAAAGCAAGCTAGGCAACTCAGATAAGTGGGCGGCTTGGATAAAACTCCGCAAACAGACTGAACTCTCTGTGACGAAACGCGTCCCTTCTCAATACAGAACTGACCAGTGCGAAACTAACCCCCCCCTCTAAACCACTAGTTAGCATTGTATAGCCCCTTTTTACACTAAACCGACCAGTGTAGAAGACAAACATCCTATTACACCAAGGTTAGATCCAACCCCCAAATTATAGGCCATAAACACACATCCCAAGTTACACCCAAACGCCGAAACAAACGTACGCAGCCGTTAAGTTCAGGAACATTAAAATTGAAAGTTACGCCCCAAACGCCGAAACAAAAGCACGCAACCGTAGAGTCCAGGGACATTAAATTTTGGTGTCCACGTACATCCCTTTGAGTCGACACTCCTAACGCCCAGGGCTATTCAAATTGTTCCTGTCCGCTGTACCATCGAGCGATAGTCCAGCCTGATAATTGTTGCATGGTTCCGCTTTCATCCTCCTTCGCCCCCCCCCCCCCCGGGTCGCGGGTTAAAGAAGTCATGTGAGTGAGCCCCAAATGAAAAGATTGGTCCAATTTAACAATTCTAAACTCAAAAGACTCGCTGGCCATTGGATCGTCACTACTCTTAACATACCGCTCGGGAACCTATAAAAGCCGGATTCGAAAGTTTCAGGTTAATGCCATTCTAGATCAGAATCACTGAGAAGTCAGAAGACTCTCAAGTCAACGATTCATTTGGGAACTTGTGTAAGGCAAAGCGGGTGAGTTGGAAAAACTTTATCATTATTATTTAGTGTGTCTTCGCCTGTAACATTTACGTTCATGTATCATTACCATGTTAACACTTGTTTGCTTCCAAATATTATATTTGTAAATCTCTATGAATATGTGCTCCTTAATAACTCGTCAATGTTGACTGTATTCCCAACGGTGGACATCCACCTTACAATTTAGTTAATCCTAATGTCTATTTATGCATTTGTTATTTATTCATATCCATATTCATCTGGACCTACTCGCGTCTAGATTATTTCCTTACCTGTGCATATGTACCTGTATATGTGCATATATATATACATTATAATTATGCTTGTTTTTGCTATGCACATAATGTGCTGTTACCATGCATCCTTAGGCCCGAGAATCAGTCTCGCGTGTCTACCCCACCATTTTCGGCTTGTCAGCCTGCATAGTTATGTGCCCTTTTCTACCTCCCCCCCTTTTCTTGTCACGACCCTCTGGTCAAGAGCGATCGTGCGGAGGTCACGGATCGTGGACTTGTTTACCTGTGGGTCAATGAGGTCACAGGGGCTACAACCCAGTAATACGGTCCCCCTGTTTCCCTCCTCATTTATGCCCCTGCCTTGTACATTAATATGTGTATTCGTAATATTGTTATTATATCATTTGTATAGCAATTATTATCAGACCTTGTGAACTGTCGTTAACATGTATCTTAGTTAGTCTGAGGGAGACGCTCCTATCAAGGATGCGTGTTTTGTTGCCTGAAGGCAGTCCTCAGCAGCTCTCCACACATTCCCGTTGAGGGTGAGTCACTCATCGCCCTCGACCAGAACTGAAGGCATTCCAGGCTGAAGTCCCAGGACCGGTCTGCAACTACCGCAGGAGTAAGCCCACCGCGTGGCATCCTCATATTCCTCACACTAGTGCCTGCCTACCTGCAGGCCACCAGCAACTGGCTGCCAGCACAACGGAGTTTCAACTTACCCCACCCCGAAGGAGAACCTGGAACAACAGATAAGTGAGAGACAGCCGAATAAGCAAACCATACACGAATCTTTATGAGCAACATCCCATTATATTCAGTTACGATACGAGGACGATCCGAGGACCTACAAGGTCCTCGTGACCATCCCGAGACGTAGACAACAGTGCTGGCATTGCGGACAGGATCAGCAATGGTCAAACCAGTGTCCAAATAGAGCGAACCCCAGACGGGACCAAAACCCCACAGAATGTGCAAAGGGAAAATCTCCTATGCAATGGCCCTAAAAGGGGAGGGAGAGAAAAAGCAATCCGAGATTGATCAACAGCTAAAAAAGATGGCTTCACAATGGTTGAAAGCAGCAAAGGAGGGGGAAAAAAACAAATAGAAGCTATGGGAGCTACTCCAAGTGGTCTCCTCCCACCTAACAGCCCTGAAAACAAATCTAAGCAAAGTAAAAAAAAATTAAAACATCCGGAGGGGCAAGTTCAGCACCCACCACCAAAAACCAAAATAACAAGAAAGAGGGCCCTCTATCTCTCTCTTCCTCATCAGAGGATCTAAACGAGGATCCCCGAGTAGAGGAGGAGAAAAGAGAGGAAGAACAGTTCAAGCTCGAGCTGAACTTTCCAGACTCCCCGTCAGTGCTAGTCATAGATGAGGGCGAGGACCCTAACACACATTCAAACACATAAACAACATAGCAACTCTTAAAGATAAAATGCATACACACACAATAGAATAACAAACACGCAAACCAATCTTACACAATCATGGCAGACATCAAAATTTTGACACTCAACATCAGAGGGATTAACAATAAACACACATACATAGCACACCTCACAAGGAAATAAAAGCCAGATTTTATCTTTCTGCAAGAGACCAACACACAGAGTACAAGGCCAAAAAAGCAGTCTCTCTTATGGGCCTCCAGGAGGGTTATTTTAGTTAAGGTAGAAAACCACGAGGAACAGCCATTTTACAAACATCCAATAGGTTTTCAATCACACACTCATATCAAGACAATAGCGGGAGGATAGTAATAATTAGGACAAGCTCACAAAAACACACATACACATTAGTCAACATTTTTGCACCCGCTCAAAAAAAAAAGAGAAACACGAGTTTTTTTGGAATGCTAAGTGACATTCTACACACTCAGTACGCAGGAAAATTTGATAGTAGGAGGTGATTTAAATTACATTGATTTCCAATTAGACAAGCAAAACACAAACACAGAGGGTCCTGCTCCTCGTGTAACAATTAAAATGCATGACTATTTGGGGGGGAGTCATCAAGGCTTTCCGGTTAGTAGATGCCTATAGAGAAGTAGAGGTCACGGGCCGGGTCACCACGTTCAGGGACAAGGCACACCAAATAGAAACACGGATAGATAGAGTGTCAAGGGCGTGCGAAACAAAAAGTGTAACACATTTCGTAGAGACGTTACAATGTACAGACCATAAAGGAGTCTTAGTGGAACTGCTGAACCCAAAACTAAAACAGAAAAAACAAAAACACCGATTTGGAAACTTAACAACGACCTCCTAAATGACCCGCTCTATTTAAAAACAATCGCAAACCTCCTCAAAATATAATACATGACTCAAACACACCCCATTTCAAAGTCACACAAATATGGACGCTAAATAAAAGCTCCATTAAGCAGCAAAGCCTAATACTGGCCACACTAGTCAACTCAAAAAGGAAAAAAGAAGAGGAAAGACTTAAATATTTACTAACACACGAAGAAGACGAAGCAGCCAAAACACATATACTAAAACAACTAGAAGAACTATTTAACTATCAATACAAAGGAGCGGAATTGAGGTGCAAAAGTAAAAAAATAACCGAAGGGCCTAACAAACTTTTTTTATCAGCAGAACAAAACATTCAAATTGACAGAACTATTGACAACATTATTGATAGTAAAGGAGAAACTATACAAGACCTGGACACAATAACAGACACATTTACGAAACACTTTACTAATTTGTATGACAAGGAACAGACGGACGACAACGCACAAAAAGTATTTTTACAGAACTGCAAAGAAATACCAATGACAGAACAGATAGAGACAGACGCTCCCTTTACGCTAGACGAACTGAGGGCTGCTTTAGATACAACACAAAACAACAAATCCCCTGGCCCAGACGGTCTGACGTTTGAATTTTACTAAGCCTTTTTCCCCCCATTAGGACCCCTATTAAATCTATACAGCGACATGTTAGTGACAGAACAGTTACCTAGAGATTTCAACTTAGCATACATCACACTTCTACCAAAAAAACAAGAAAACAACACCTCACCTAGCGAGTTTCGACCGATCTCACTTCTAAACACCGACTACAAACTCCTGACGAAAAATATTTTTCTAAGACTAAAACCCCTCATACCACACTGAATAGGACAGGACCAATACTGTAGCAACCCAGACAAAAACATCGACAAGCTTAACCATTTTTTAAGAGACATTATATATTACTGTAAAGACAAAGACTTAAAAGCAGCCCTCTTTTCTATTGACCAGGAAAAGGCCTTTGACAGAATAGACCATGATAGATCAAAATACTAGACAAGACGAAGACAGATGGAAGAATGAAGAAATACATAAAGCTAGTTTACACTGATGCCACAAGCAAACTCATAATAAACCAAACCCTTAGTGGCAGTATCCCTATTAGACGATCTGTTAAACAAGGGTGTCCCCTTTCTCCCTTTTTATACACCCTTTGCAATAGAACCCCTTTTAGAAACCATCAGGCTAGATAGTGGAATCACGAGGATAAGAATCCCAGGCCCCACGCCTGTAGTTAAAGTTAAAGCATACGCTGATGACACCACCCTTTTTCCCTCTTCGGAAAAAGACATAGCCGCAATCACAGATAAGGTTATTCAATTTGGGAGGGCAAGCGGGTCAAAAATCAACATTAATAAATCTTGTATAATGGGAAATCCCCTCAAACATCCCCTTTAACCTTAAAATAGAGAAGGAAATTAAAATATGCGGCATCACGTGGACAAGCAACCCAACATATTACCACACACAGCAGTGGGAAAATATTTTAAAGAAAACCAACCTGGTCATCCCGAAGATAGTTTATTTAGCAAACATCACAGAACCTCCACCAACTTTTATACCAAGCATAAACACAATCATTAGGAATTTTATATTTAAAAGCACTATCAAAAACATTAAACACACAACATTTATACATAACAAAGAGGATAGAGGATAAACTTACAGGACATCAGAACCAAAAAACAAGCACTTAGATTTAAATACATAGGACAAATAGCCAAGAACCCAAACAATTTTCCATTAACATTATACTACTACGGCCTAAGGTTAAATAAAATAATTCCAATAAAAAATGACACCCCACACCACTTTGGTACAAACACACATCCATTTTACAGATCCATATCAAGAATACTCCCCGGCAATGAACATCTAATACACAGTAAATTAAAAGACATATACACAACACTTAAGAAACAGTTACAAGAAAGATTATTCAATAGGATCAAATGGAGTAGAGAGTTAGGTGTAATACATTTCAGAGACACTTTTATAAATCTACACAGCAAACACATTACACCCAAAGCCAGAGAAATAACATACAGACTAATCTTCGGGATGACCCCTGTAGGAAGTAAGAAAAGAAATGTACACACGTGTTTTATGTCACACAGATAATGGTAACAATGAAAGCCATATGTTTTTAAAATGTAAAATATTTGATAATGTTAGATGCACTATGAAAGACCTACTTGAGGCAAACTGTAACACCATTGTTAATCTTAACCTAGCTATTGTTTTAAATAAATGGCCTAAAATCAAAAGTAAGATGATTCATAAATTTAATCTAATAATAGTGAGTGAATACAGAAGTCTTGTGTGGCACAGTAGAATTAAAGTTGTTAATAACAATGTATCTTTAAATCCTTATAATCTAGAGTTAATATTTAGAAAAATAATTGAAGATAGAATTGATAACTATACTGGTTAGATAGAAATTGTAATTATTGTATAATTTATTGTCCCTGACTAAATTGTCAGGCCTCAGAGATAAAAATCTAAATACTGTAATTAATCTGTAAAGTTACTCTATTGGTATTATGTCAATTAGTTTAGGGTTAGGGTTAGTGGTTATGCGAGTGTGTGAGAGTGTGTATGTACCTGGGTTAAAGAGAGTTTGGGCTGAGAGATGCGGGATAGGAATCAAATTGAACTTTATTTATCTATGGAAAACTACTAAAGAACTGTCTTTTAAAGGGAAGTCAACACTTTTGAAGAATTATTTCTCCCTCGCGGTTACGTCCTCTTTGATCACATGATCGGAGAGCATGTCACAAGTCAACATCAAGTGTGTCTGTACTACACTCACAGAACACGGCAAGCCCGTGGAAACGTAACAAGAACACTATGACAATGTCTATATCTTAGCGGCAGCCTCATCCTAGTTATACTGGGAAACAAAGGAATAAGAAAACAAGACGCAACTGAATGGAGCCTGCGAAGAGACTAGAAACAAAAATAACCAAAACCCATAATCCTAAAGAATATAGACAAGGGCAGACAATTGAAAGTCAAGAATCTTTTATGAATAATGTAATATTTTAAGACATTAACTATTTTTTTTAAACCCCTCGTAATGAGAGAAAAAAGAATCCTTAATCGACACCCCTATCCTGAAATAATTTACACAGAACCCCGAACAATTGTGATACAGCAGTACGTTTGCTTGGTTAACTATCCCAAAATGACTAACAGACTCACGGGCCACCTTGATGATACCAGAGTAGCCCTCTTACATCTCAAGGAGACCCGTAAAAAATTGTCGTGAGAGGGATTAATCTGTTCCCTGACCAGTCTTTTTTAAATACAGGGCAGCGGTATAAAACCCTATATTGGCTTGCCTTGTCTAATTACTTGCTACTACCTGGGAACATAGCATTGCTTCAAAGTCAATGTCCTGAAAGATTGTTAATGTTGCTGTGCAACTTTGTTATGTTGAAGATTGTTACTGTTAAAGCAATAATACTGAGTCTACTTATCAAGGAAGTCCTTTTTCTCTGTATTACTTCGTAGAAAAGATGAGGTTCTGTTGTGTAAAATTAAATATTATTATATGTCTAAAATACTATTTGATGAGACAGAATGGAGGCCTAGGATGAAATCAGTCACTTTTTCCTCTTCGCACTACCACCAAGTTCAATACATTATGTCCCCTTTAGCCATAAAGTGACAACGACAAATGCCAAGTGCTTGAAAGGAAACATAAACTAATTGGATACAATTACACTACAGAGTTCTTTTTGCTTTGTTTATTTTTTTTGAAAATGTCTACAAGATAAGATAGCTTAAATTCAGGTTGACTACAATTCACAACCTTAGCGTTGTCAAATTAGTAGATATTAAATGAATTGTTATTTCTTGACCACTCATGTTTTATTTTTTTTTATTTTTTTTTTTTTGAAAATGTCTACAAATTATTAGATATTAAATGAATTGTAATTTCTTGGAAAAAAAAAAGAATAAGAGATTGAGCGGTAAAGCGCTTGGCTTCCGAACCGGGGGTCAAGGGTTCAAATCCTGGTGAAGACTGGGATTTTCAACTTTGGAATCTTTGGGCGCCTCTGAGTCCACTCAGCTCTAATGGGTACCTGACATTAGTTGGGAAAAGTAAAGGCGGTTGGTCGTTGTGCTGGCTACATGACACCCTCGTTAACCGTAGGCCACAAAAACAGATGAACTTTACATCATCTGCCCTATAGATCACAAGGTCTGAAAGGGGAACTAGTTAGGCCAGGTTCACATCTAACTTTATATTAGGGGTGCACCGGATAGTCCCTCCGGCTCCGGCTTCTGCCGAATATCCGGCATTTTTTACTATCCGGTGCTATTCGGCTCCGGTCGGATATCACTACCGGATAGTAAACCGGATAGTAAAAAATACACCTATTTAATATGCATAAAGTGGACCTCATTCCATTACTGTCTGTTATAAAATGTATTAATGCTTATATGAAAACAAAATAATGTGCTTAAAAATAGAGCCATTATGAATATGCACCAAACATCGTTTATTATAAAGACAAGGCATGTTAATAACTTAATATAACTAGAGATGAAACTTTACATCATAAATGCGCTTTACATACAGAGCAGCAATGGCTTGCACTTTTTTCAATTTGTCTTGACCTTTGAGTAAGTTAGTTAACATGTTAAAATGCTACATTCCTTGACTACGTCATGCTGACCAGACGTCTGTCTAGCTGTGTGGGTATATCTCCAGAGGTAGAGATGAACAACTCCCACCCCCTTTTATTTGTTTAGTCCATCACATTGAGTTTTTTATGGGTGGGTAACCACAAGTTAAATACGATGGACGTAGGTTTAATGTCAGCGTATTGACACTCTCTAGTGGTCACACCTTTCGAGGGAACTGAGTTTGTTTACTTAGTAGTTAAT
>NC_074713.1:54824397-54924397 GCF_947242115.1 Biomphalaria glabrata | reverse complement strand
AAATTAATAGCATTTGAAACCCATTGGAATAGCTTTTATTTAGTAAATAAACTGCGCAAGCTGGCGGTAATTAGAATTTACTAAATTAAAAAAAAAAAAAAACTACGGAAGCCCTAGAAGATCATATTTCTATTAGGTTCGCAAACAAAATCCTCAAAGCTTATATGAAAGAAAGTATCGGGAAAGCCCCAAAACGAGTTCATAAGTTGAAGAAAATAGAAAGATGAGATGTTCATAGAATCCAAATGTTCATAAAGCAGTTGTAGAAACATATGTTTCTGACCGTAAGGGAACTCTTGGGATTGGAAAGATTATAAGAAGCATAACGACTTCCATCCGTTGGACTGTCGGTTTTTTTTTTTTTTTTTTTTTTCATTTCATTCTCTTGAATAAGTCACGTGACGTTGTCCTCCTCTGCCTTCAGAATGTCTCCCCTGATATGTGTACTCCATACAGCATACAATGAATGCGTCGTGGTTCGAATCTTGCTGCACTGTAAAAGTTACCATGTGGTCTATAGGGCAGATGATGTAAAGGTCATCTGTTTCTGTGGCCTACGGTCAAAGAGGGTGTCATGTGGCCTGCATAACGACCAACCGCCTTTACTTTTCCCAAACTAATGTCAGGCACCCATTAGAACTGGGTGGACTCAGAGGCACCCAAAGAAACAGATGGCCTATACATCATCTGCCTATAGATCGCAAGTTGTTTTTTTTTTTTTTACATTTATATAGTTCCATAATTTAAAGTGTACAACGTATACGCCGAGAAGCTATTAGGCCTAGTGTATGAATATCTTTTCTCAAACCAGGTTTCAAACCAGACCGTCCCTTTATTTATTTTTTATTCTAAAGAGGCTTTAAATGTATTCTTTGATTTTTTTTTTTTTGTATGTAATTAGGTCGAAAGCTTGAAAAGAAACTATTAATTCTTCAAACTATAAATAATTCAAATTAGCAGATAAAAGATTATACCTACACTCTTTAGCCTACCCCCCCCCCCGCCCTTTTTATTCGCCGCTGAGATCTCTTTCCCCAACCCCCAACAACCTACTTTCTGAATTTACAATTAGATTAACTTAGTTGTAGAAGTTATGGCTTAGAGGCGAAAATGTTAGCATAAAATGTAATTTGATGGATGTTGAAATGTGGATCGTATTCATATTTTTTGTTTGTTTGTTTGTTTCGTTCAAATAATGGATTGTTAAAAAGGTGTCCCTATTCGACGTAATCTTAAAGACACCGAATTTGTGGAATTAGTATTTGTTTCATACCTGATCCGTGGGATTAAATAAGTTCTTATTTTGATATTGAAGAATGAAATGGGTTCACTTAGTTTGGCGGATGTCTGTATTTCTGTATTGTATCTGTGTACTGTATTGTATCTGTGTAGTTCTGTATTGTATCTGTGTAGTTCTGTATTGTATCTGTGTAGCTCTGTATTGTATCTGTGTAGTTCTGTCTTGTATCTGTGTAGTTCTGTATTGTATCTGTGTAATTCTGTATTGTATCTGTGTAGTTCTGTATTGTATCTGTGTAGTTCTGTATTGTATCTGTGTAGTTCTGTCTTGTATCTGTGTAGTTCTGTCTTGTATCTGTGTAGTTCTGTCTTGTATCTTTGTATTTCTTTTGTGTGTGTGTGTGTATTTTGTGTCTTGTGCCATGTATTACTGTCTATGTATTTCTGTCTTTTGTCTGTGTATCTCTAGAGGTTTTGTGTATTTTAATCTTGTGTCTTTGTTATTCTGGTGTATGTGTATTTCTGCCCTGTGTCTGTGTAATACTGTCTTGTGAGACACATTAGCCTAAGTGTGGGAAGCGAGGTAGAGAGGCTAAGTACTTGGCCTGGCTACCTATGAATGGGGCTCGAGGTTCGAACCAGCTCGAGCAGAGTTGTGTTTACTGAGCGCCTAAAGGCAGCACCGAAAACCTTCCCCTCCCCCCACTGGTTCACAAATGAGATTGGACCATAGCGCTCTGAGCATGCTATTAGCAGGAGAGTAGCGCTATATAAAAGATATAATTTATTTAGTTTATTTAAGTTTGGTTTTAGGCAAAAGTGGCACATGTCACTGCATTGGAACCACAAACACCCACCCACATTACTGCCCTTAGATTCTGGTCATTTCTGCTACTGTTAATCCATTTTGACAAGGGAAAATTTGTGGTTGACTTGTGTCAATTAATTTAGATTTATTTTATCAAGAAAATCTGCAATTTCATCGGCTACTTACAAGCTAGTAATAATATAGCCCAAGGGTCAGTTAATTAAGTGACCAAGTTTAGACCAGTTTCACTAGGGGTTGGGCCTAGGTCAGTCAGTGTTGACTTAAGACTATAAGTATATTAGGAGTAATTGTTTCATTAAGTATTTATACTGTTTTTTTTTTTGTTTGTTTGTTTATGCCTGTAGACTCGACAAGAGACAGATATAGCTCAGTTCTCTTCAAGTCAAGAAGTTACATTAGGATGGTACACAAGAAGTTTCTTGGACATAGCGTAGCCTCAAACCTAAATTTGTTGTGACAGCTTGACCACTGGCGCTGCTTGATCTAAGAAAAATAGCCTTTGGTTCTTTGGCGTACAATACATTGTCATCATAAATACAGATTATAAAGGACTTGTCCAAGCCTAGATTTATAAATATGAACCTTTACGGATGTATCCCAGTGTCCTATTTCCCGTCTCATTCGACCTTGACCTACTGGGCACAAGCTGCGTCTTTAGCTGGTCTGCCGACCTCTGACCCAGCGATCACTTCCGCCAGCTTGGCCCTGAGTCTAAAGAAGTCGCAGTTTTCACAGTTCACCATCAACGACGCTATCCAGAAAAGTCGGAGCGCGGCGTCCTTGAGGACCTCCAGCGAAGACGCCCCTTCCTCGTTCCGGGTGACGACGAGGATAGCCACGCCAACCAGCGAGTCCGGCCTGAATTTGTCCCACCTCCACCATCATGGTCACCACCACCAGGGCCACATGCAGCTTCCGACCAGACTTCAGCAGCATCGGCAGCAGCAGGGCCACCACCACCATCACCACCTTCAGCACCGCCCCTTTTCCGCCACACCACCGCCGGTGGGGAGCGGAATAGCGCCCTTGCAAGCACTTTGCGATTCGGATGTCTCCGCCTTCACGGCCAAGACTTCGTCATCTTCCGCCACGTCTGCTTCCGGCAATGACAGCAAAGATAATCTCAAGTTCGGAATGAGTCGGATTCTCTCGGACGACTTCGGAAAAGTAAAATCGGAGAAAGGTAACATTCTAACACTTAACTAATTTACATTGAATTTATGCGAATATATATATATATTCAACTGTAAACCTTTATACTTTGCCATAAACAATCACCTAATTTTATATACACTCATATCACACACTAAATTATATCTTTCATAAGTGGATCCATAATACATATAATAATACAACTTTTCATATTCACCATTTCTAAATACGTAATCCATTTAATAATAATTTAAACTTACCAAGTGGTATACATTTGCATACTGTCTCACTATTTTGAACTGTTGGGGACCACACATGATCTGACGACCGCCTCTCCTTCATTCCTATTTTTCCAGGATTAGAATCTCTTCCATAGACATGCCTCTCGGTCCCTTAATGCTTTCCTCCCATCAGTTCATTTGTCTGATTTTCTCTGGTTCTGTTCCCTGCAGGAAAGTCTTCGCGAGCCCGGAGATGTACCCAGGGGAAGATAATCCCAACAGAGCTTATCCAAATGTCTCTAAATACCTATGTTTAACAAATTTAAATATTTTTCTACGTACAAACCAAATAAAGATCACCATTTAGCCTACTTTAAACCTATCTCAACCCTATATTGGTGGGGTTTTCACACCTAAAATAATATGTATTCTAACTTCAAGGGTGTAATTATGATACCGTCGATTGTTGAGAATATCCAATAAACTTGTTTACACCAGGTGGCGCTTCCGTTATACCCACTCATCGTAATTTAAAAAAAAAAATAATTTTTAATTACCGTTTGCTACAAAATTTTTTGTGATCGAGATAGAAAGAAGATACTACACTAGAAACATGACCTATATACAAGAAACCTGACCTATATATTCTACACGAAACCCAGTGCCTTGAGAAGTGAAACAGATTCGATAACTACTACAGTTGTAAACCGTTTATTTTTTGTTTCGGTGTTTACTTTTTCATTATCGTCTGCTCGTAGACGGTTTATATTAAGGCGGGAAATATGATCGTCTATATGGAAGAAATGTTGATAGTTTTGGTTTGAAAAACAGTGTCATTAAGTGTCCGAGTCCAGGTCTGTATAACTGTATTAAACAAAGCAAACTCTGCGAGGTGCATCACGCATTGAAAGGGATTCCACCCGCTCCCTCGCGTTGCAGTGGAGAAGGAAGAATACGCAGGCTTGAACGAACTACGGAATGTTTTACAGCCTTTGCTTATGATGGGGAAAGTTTAGCAAGAGGATTTAACCACTTTAGTATTGGTCTTTTGCTTCACCTTCACCTATAGTGTGTTGGACCGTTGGGGGCACCACACAAGATCTGTTGACCGTCCTTCTCCATTCCTCTCTGTCTTTTGCCTTGGACAGATCCTCCCTCCCGCCCTTTCCTTTATGTTGTCTTCCAATCGCTATCACTGTCCGCCTCTTCTTCTTTTTCCTGGTACTGTTCCCTGCAAGAAGGTCTATACCAGCCCTGAGGACCTCATGATATGGTCATAGCATTTTAGCTTGTGTTTTTTTTTGGCAGTAGTTAATGCGTGTCCAATCGCTGTATTAAGCCTGTCTCTAAACTCTAAAAAAAAAAAATGTTTACAACTGTAGTAGTTATCTAGTTTGGTTAACTTCTCAAGACACTAGGTTTCATGTAGAATATATAGGTCATAAAACTGAGATATTTATTTTCCGGAATTTATTGACGCACCTGAGTCCATCCAACTCAACGGAACCTGATTTTAGGGTCATATCCGGCTAGTCTGATGTAAATTTTTAAATTAGCAGGAAACGGCACGTGAAATCGTTCTTTCGCTTTTTTTGTTTTTTTCTAAATCATACTGGCAGGGTTTCACCCTCTTAAACCAAAGTGCTTCCCACTTCATTATGTTCCTTGTGTACCTCCCACCATCAGGCGCGAAAGTTCCACGGCGATTGTTGAATTATGATGTAAACATCTGATTAGTCAAAGGAAAACATCAAAACAGAACCCAGGCTCACGACTCTTTTGAATGTCTTCCCCTTGACAACACAGCCTTTATTTGATAGAGGAGTTGCATCCCGTGCGAGCATCTGATAACCGACACTAAAGCAAAGTTTCGCCCCTTTTTTTTTTTTTTCATCACCATGGAGAAATCACTGATCTATATATTATCCCTAGCTAAGCGATAAAACCATAAGAGCAATAAACAAATTATATCTCAAAGTCAATTTCCTTTTTTTTTTTCCCCAGACAAAAACTGTTTAAAAAACAACAACAACGATTTAACGAAATCTGATATAAAATGAATATATAAATAAATGAATAAGTTTCTTTGATGATAGATTGAAGCATTCAGATGGTGTTATTTTTTAAATTGATTATCAGATCTTATTATACCAAGATGTTCATGGGATTGAAACAAATACTTTTTTTTTTCAGGTAAAATTTAATTTTATTTCCTTGAGTTTTTTTTCCGTTATACTACAAATAAGAAAGGCCTTTTTTAGATTTAAATTAAATGAGAATATTCAAATCCGTGACCACCTAATATACATCGTTTGCAAGCACATAGCTTCTTATGAGCTCAAAAATTACACTCGAAGAAACACACGCACCATATATCTTTATACAATAATTGAGTATTTCCTAAAAAAAGAAAGAAAAAAAAATAAAAAAATAATTGAGTATGACTCTACCAGACATGATTGTCACCTTGGCGATAATGAAATAGTGGCCTCGGTCTCAAGGGAGACAATCAGAAATTGTCAAGAAAGGGAGAGTTTATAATTTTATGACAGTAACCTTGTTCTTTCCTTAGAACGCTTGCTGCAGTTGTAATCCACAAACATACCAAAAGTATTGGAATATGTGTCGGTGTTCTATCACTTGTTATTCAATTTTTTTCTAGCTACTATTTGAATATTTGACTTTAGTAAAAAAAAAACTTTCAACATGTATGTAAATCGACTTTAGCATCAATTTCTGGCTCTTGCTGTCATCACATCCTAGACCAGCGGTTCTCAACCTTTTAAGCTCGGCGACCCCTCTTTACAATCCCACTCTGCCGCGACCCCCCCCCCCCCCTCACTCACACACACAGCAATAGAAGAATAGACGAAACTATTCATTTTTTTCGATGGTCTCTAGCGACCCCTGGCAAATCGTCAATCGACCCCCCTAGGGGGTCGCGACCCACAAGTTGAGAACCCCTGTCCTAGACCTCTGCTGCAGTCTACTCGATGTCCAGGATGGAGACCATGAATTGTGCTATTGAAACTAGTCCTTCACAAAATATTGTTTTTATTAAATATTCTTTGTATTATTATTGATATAAAATAATACATTATGTCTTTTCTTTTGAATGAAATTGTATTAAAAAAAAAATAATGGAGTAATTCCACCTCCTATTGATGTAAAGCTATTGTGTCTCCTATTACAATTTACCATGTCGCGACACATTTGCGAGATCATTGGATGACACTTTACAAGGCATTTTATTTCCATTTAACAAATCACGTTTCTAGCTATTATCGTATAATAAGTAAATTATAATAATAGAATAGAATTGCCTTGAATATGTTTTATTTCCTTTAAGAAATGTTCACTTCTTACCAAACAACCCAGAATGCTCAAAAACAAATGAAGAAATAACTTGGAAAGTGTACATAGATAAAAATACTAAAAATCAAGAGTTTAATACAAATGTGTTCAGTTTAAAGTTATACCACCCATGAAGTGATCGTGTGTGTGTGTGTGTGATACTTTAGTAGCGAGAGTAACAAAAGTCTGACTGCTTATCTTATTCGTGTTAAACTAGTAACAGACTAAAAACTCACATTTGTTGGTGAATGGCTGGATCTTGCCTCTATTGTTGGTTGTTACTCTCCAAGTCTCTGCGCCATATAAAAAGAGCCTCTTTCACATTTGTTTAAGATTTATTTCTAGAGACAGTGCTTTTTACTCCTCTCTCCCTTTTTTATATCTACTAATGATGTTCCAGGATGGGCAATGAACTCGAGTTGTGCGTGAATGTGTTTTGTGTGTGAGTGTGTTTTGTGTGTGAGTGTGTTTTGTGTGTGAGTGTGTTTTGTGTGTGAGTGTTCGTAACCTTGCATCTATAGTGTTATTGTTACAGTAGCTACGCTGAGATGGTCAACCTGTAGTCAAAAATGAATTTTCCATTTGATTGGACCAATACAAAATTACCTTATCTTATCTTATAATTTACAACTATGAAAACCAAAACCTAATATAAGAGAGTCATTAAGTTAAAGGCACATTTCTTATTTCTTTCCTAGTCCCATAAGAGCATGGTTGCCTGAATCTGCTAGTTTTAGTCATTCTGTGGAATCAAGGATTTCGTACTGACCGCTGTTAACCTTTTAGACTGTGTAACAGTTCACTTGATTAGTACATGACAAACATGTTTCAAAGCCACCCCACTCCTAGCTCTAGTCTAGTACATTGAAAACAACACAAGTAAAATTCAGAAGTTTGTTAAGCTTCTTTTTTTTTTTAGGAAACCTCAGAATTTGCGCTATTCTATTTTAGCTTTATGGGCCATCTTGCCTCTTTTGTGGGATTTTTTATATTTTTTTATATAGTTTTTTATTTGTAAGTTCTCATAATTCACAAGTATTAAATCATAAACAATTGAAAAGTGATTAACCTGAAAATATAATAATAGTAATAGAAATACTATTTAATATCAAAGACATGCTACCTAACTATTGAAACAATTAAAAATGATATAAGGACCCTCTACCCCGGAACAATCAACAAAATATCAATATATCCTGGAGTTTCTTCCATAATATAAATACCGGAAACTTTAATTTCCTCGATAATATACAAGCGCGAGTTTGTTTTGTATTAGGTTTTGTTTAAATGAATTCTAATTTATGAGAGCTCGTCTTGACCCGTCTGTGTATCTTTTCTTGTTGCTTGTTTATTGGAAGATATGCTCGACGCTTGGCACGGCCGTGGAGAGAATTACTACATCTATGTCGCAATGATGGCTTCACGCTTGACTGGTGCTTTGGTGTTTCTGAAGAGGGAGAAGCGAGGCTTGGTCTCCTGACGCACTGATAGACCAGTGGTTCCCAAACTTTTTCTCTAACGGAGCACTCCGCACATTCTGAGTATTTAGCGGAACGCTTCGCACATTCTGAGTATTTAGCGGAACGCTTCGCACATTCTGAGTATTTAGCGGAACGCTTCGCACATTCTGAGTATTTAGCGGAACGCTTCGCACATTCTGAGTATTTAGCGGAACGCTTCGCACATTCTGAGTATTTAGCGGAACACTCTGCTTATTTTTTTTTAGAGAGGTTAATTCACGTGGTGGCCTACTAGTTAATTATTCCTGCATTTCGTGGAACACCTATTCAGGCCTCGGGGAACACTAGGGTTTCGCGGAACACAGTTTGGAAACACTGTAATAGAGGATACAGTCAGTCACTCAGTGAGGAAGGATTTCCTTGTAGGTCTCCATTCCTCTGCCTTTTGCCTTGGACCGTGACCTCCTATGTTTAAGGTGCCGCTTGGACAGAATGTCCCTCAATGGCGGGCCCGTCCATTCTTTTATGTTGTCTTCCAATCGCCCTGTCCGCCTCTTCTTCTTTTTTCCTGGTACTGTTCCCTGAAGGAAAGTTTTGTGAGCCCTTGTAATATAGCCATAGAGTTTTTGTTTGCGTTTTTTTTTTGTAAAGATAGTATTTAGCAGGTCATCGTGGGGCCCTTGTATATGGCACCTAGGATCTTTCAGGGGCATCTCAATTCAATTGCTAGGGTCCTCCTCTCTAGTTCTGCAGTCGATTCAAGTTCTCTTTTTCATATAGGACGTAATCATCTTTTTTTTTTTTTTTTTGAAGTAACGTCTGTATTATATAAGATAAGATTTGTATTCGTCGGAAACTTGTGTTATGTTTAGACCTTTTGTACCTGTTTGTATATCACTTGCTCTGAGATGGTGCAATTAGCTAGACCTAATTGTTGAGTGTCATTGAAATCACAACGAATGTATTGTCACTCAGCTCCTGATCTGACCAGCAGACGACACCTTACCAAAAGATATGCTGGCTGTTTGTTTGGTGTTTTTTTTTGGCGGGAAAACTATATTACCAACTTATGCTGTACCAAACGCCACTCCCCCCCCCCCCTGATAAATTTTCCAATTACTGCCACTTGTGGAGATTTTTCTGCGTGCGAGAGTTCTCGCGTCCTTAAAAGACAAGACATGATTCTTTCATAATGGGAGATAATTAAATCAAACAATGATTGTTGACACGAGTGCACGTGAAATAACACTACATTGACGATATGGACACATACAATCTTGCAGAGCACAACAACCAAAAAAATTAACTTCCCCATTAAAATTGATTTATGTGCGAAGCAGGGAGGCTATATCCGACCACGTCAGCATTAATGAACGCTTATTAATTACTTGAAGCCATGATTAAATTGACACGCTGACAATGTTTGTATAGCCACCAGGGGGTGCTGGGATTGTTCAATCACAAGGGTGCTGGGATTGTTCAATCACAGCACAGATCATCTCTCGGAACACTCAGATCCATAGCGTTGTTTGTACTCGTTGTTTGTACTCGTTGTTTGTACTCGTTGTTTGTACTCGTGGTTTTGTACTCATTCGTTTGTACGCATCGTTTGTACGCATTGTTTGTACGCATCGTTTGTACGCATCGTTTGTACGCATTGTTTGTACGCATTGTTTGTACGCATCGTGTGTACGCATTGTTTGTACGCATCGTTTGTACGCATTGTTTGTACGCATCGTTTGTACGCAATGTTTGTACGCATTGTTTGTACGCATCGTGTGTACGCATTGTTTGTACGCATTGTTTGTACGCATGGTTTGTACGTATTGTTTGTACGCATTGTTTGTACGCATCGTTTGTACATTTCTCATTGCCTAGAATAAATCAATCTAAATCTATTGACTCTGTGAATTAGAGCCGCCTAGACAAGTTGGCTTCCTATGAATTCAAGAATTGACTACAAGGTGGCCACACTTTGGTCATCAGTACGTCTATCTCAGTGAACCGTTCACTCCATATGTCCCTCAGGGAGCCCTGCGCTCCATGGACTCAACGCTTCTAGTGGTGCCACGTTTCTCCCTCAAAAGCTACGGCCTGCGGGCTTTTTCAGTGCACGGACCAAAGGTTTGGAACTCACTCCCCATTGATCTCAGACAACATGCTTCCCTACTTTCAAGAAGGACATTAACTCCTTCTCTCCTAACTGACGATACCAGCGTTGATTCCACCAGAATGTGGTAAATAATTACGGAGAGAAAGAGTTAAGACCTATCTGTTCAAATCTTTTTTTTTAGATTAGTTTGTCAATTTAGCGCTGTTGTGGTTATGTTTGTAACGTTATCACAGCGCACTGAGCCTAAATTTTGTCTGTTGACTGGCGGCTTTATAAATTAAATTTAATTTTCTTAATGATTGCCTCTCAACTAGTTGATCAACCCGTTAAAAGTACGGGTGGAATACATTCCTACATTATACAATTTGCACATCTATTCGGTTTCAAATTATCTGTAGACTTTGTGTGTGTTAAGGCTTCCGCTCGGTGTTAATTCTATGAAATAGAACTAGTGTAGATCTACGTCTGACTGGAAGTAACGCTGAACTCGATCTACTTCAGTAACACCGGCGTAAGGCCGAAACAATCAAAATGTGTAGTCGACGCTGATGTTGTTCTACAAATATATTTAATCATCAAGAAGGGAATCGTCCGATGTCAGCTATGTCCGTAAATCCGTATCTCTATTGTACTGCTCTACACGAAGCGTCTTCTTTTTAGCGTCACTTAGAGCGTTCTTGTTTTTTAACCAACTTTACGTCATCGTCGCTAAGTAAAACTTTACCCCTTATTCCCGAAACAAATAACTAAATCCTAATCATGTCATAACAGTGTGTGTGTGTGTGTGCGCGCGCGCGCGTGTGTGTGTGTGTGGTTACCTAGTGAACTGAAACAGCTCACACCATCAACTCAATATAACGAAATTCAATGTGTTAAATATAACACATAAAAACACAGATACAAAAATACGTTAATTGCACGGATACATAAATAACTCCAGTATATAAATGCATAAAAACACACATACTCAAAAACATAAATACATTATATACAAAAATATACAAATGCATAAATACACCAACCCATACATACTCAAATGCAATAGAAATTCTAGTTTTTAATTACACGTGCACATATTTTTTCTTTCAGAAAACAATTTCCAGTTGAGCAATGTGCCAGAGTCGTGCCGGTCGCTTCCTCTGTGTCCATGCAACTCAGCCTCATGTCCAGCTTACACCAGGCTCCAGTCGCCCTACTCTGCAGGCTCGCTGCCCACACTGTCTGCCGTGCACGCCCTGCAGCCCCCCAACTACCCACTCAGTAGTTCGGCGGACGCTTTACCAGGTAACGAAACAAACAAACAAATAAATACACAATGGCACTATCTCTTTCACTTAAGGCAGTGGTTCCCAAACATTTCTCCGGGGGACTTTTGCACATTCTGAGAATTTGGCGGAACACTTTGCTTCTTTTTTAAAGAGATCAATTCACGTGGTGGCCTACTCATTAATTATTCCAGTACTTAGTGGAACACCTATTCAAGCCTCGCGTTCCTCGGAACACAGTTGGGGAAACACTGACTTAAGGTTATCTCATTGCTGTTACTTCATTACTGCATCCAGGAGCCCTACTCAAAAAAATATTTTTTCCTTCTCATATTAACACTCCTTGACACACCAATACATTTTTACAGAGGAAAGTGGGGGGGGGGGGAGGGGAGGGGTGAGACGGGAGTCGTTTTCTTTAGCCAATTTAACAGTTACATGAGATTAAACAATGATAAGATAATCTAACACAAGCATATCAACATTTTACCATATTCCATTTTTTTTAGCGTGAAAGGGAGAGTATTCAACATGAAAAGTTTTACATAGCTCTTCTTTCATTCTTATTACCCCTGTTCAAACTTTTAAAAAACCCAGCAAGATTGCAGGGGTTGGGGGGGGGGCTGATTTATTCATTTTTACTTCAATGCAGTAGATCAGAATCTCATCTGTTGCCTGTGGGTAGAATCTAGTGTAAGATGAATCAGTTTGACTGATCCAGGTGGGACTTATGCTCGATCATACGTGCAATATGATCTGTGGCTGACAACGAAATTCAGGATACAGTGTCCTAGAGACTTTGTGTTGGCCTACACCAAATGTTGGGCGGGTCTTACGTCACACACCTCACGCCTAAATCGCATTCATGTCAGCGACCTGGAATTGGCCAATAGGAGGCCATTGATAGAGTTAACATATGTGCCAATATCATGCCGTGTTATGTGCATACTACATACTCTACACTCTATTGCAATGCATAGCACGAGATTCTTGTTTTAAAATTGGTTTATATGTATATGTATACAATATGCAAAATTGTTGAAACTAAAGGACACACTTCCAGAGGCCCAAATGAAGCCGTTGAACATTTAAAAGTACTTTAAACACACCTGAAACCATGCTGAAATTACTTTATTGTAAATCATTTTCTATGTCTGAGCGTGTGGGACCTTGCGTGAAATACTATACAGTACTTTTCATTAGTTTTCATCTTGTTTTTAACATGGTTTTTATGTATATGCATAAATAATTAAATATGCTTATTTAAATTAAAAAAAAATAAGGTTGTAACAAAACAAGAAAATCAAATTAAGGAAGACAGCTTGAAGTGTTACAAGACATATTCTAAGTGCTTCTGCCACAAGACACATGTTGAGACACAGCAAGTTACAACATACACAGGGTCCTAACAATGATTAAACTGTCCTTATTTAATGACCGAGACTGAATCATGGTTCAACGTTTTTATCACTTAGCTTGACTGTCCTAAACCACGGTGTTGTTGTTGTTTTTTTTGGGGGGGGGGGGGGCGATGGAGCGTCATTTGTGATTTTTTAACCAGCTTCCTTTTCTTCTCTGTTACCTGCCATTTCATACTGTGTAAGGCTCTTTCATTCCTGGATGTCGTTTTTCTATTTATTTTTTTTTTATGCGTCCCCGCCTTCTATTCCTGGTTCTGTCCTTTGTAGGAAGGTCTTGTGACAGTTGTCTACCTCCTGAGATGACGCTTCAGTTATCAGGACGTTCTTACGGAAATCCGCCAAATTTATAGCTACATTCAAAGTATAATTTAGATCTACTGTGTACTCACCATAACATCTTAATTACTGCTCAAACGTCCTATGTCAGTGGTTCTCAACCTTTTATGCTCGGCGACCCCTTTTTACAATCCCCCACTCTGCCACGACCCCTCCCCCAACACACACATACAGCAATAGAAGAATAGACAAAATAATCCATATTTTCGATGGTTGTAGGCGACCCTGGCAAATCGTCAATCGACCCCCCCCCCAAGGGGGTCGCGATCCACAGGTTGAGAACCCCTATCCTATGTCGTGTCCAGTTTGAGATTGGCATGGTGGTATTTATAGAGAGGCTACTGTTGTACAATGACCATGGAATAGAAAAGGTAGAGGGGATTCAGTTTGAGATTGAGATAAAATGTAAAATAATGATATAACATGTATAGTTAACACTCCAGCGATGCCTACAATCAGTGATTGTGTTAGGATCTAGTCCAATTTATTTCAACTCTTTTCAAAATGCAAGCATCAATCTCAACAGGTCCTTACTCCATCTTGAGTACAGACGGCGCATCCGGCAACCAGCCGAAACGGAAGAGGTCCTGGTCACGTGCCGTGTTCTCCAATCTCCAACGCAAAGGTTTAGAAAAGAGATTCGAAGTGCAGAAGTACGTCACCAAGCCAGACAGACGACAGCTGGCGGCCATGTTGGGCCTAACCGATGCGCAGGTCAGTCGATATATAAATACATCGAATGGGATATGAGGAACAGGAGGGAAGAGGGCCTTGCTTTGAATCTCCCCCAAAAAGAAACATTAAGTTTAAAATAAAGTTAAAAAAACAATATAGAAATACCATCTTTCCTCTTTAATAAGTTTCTTTTTATAATAAATTATCACTGGAGTAGTCCTCCTCTGAGACTAAGACTGCTTTAATGATCGTTATTGGAGGTATGTAGTAATTACAAGTAGTCTATTTTTTTATAAACATTAACAAAGAAATAGTTTAACAATAGGTTCGAATCATTTGTTTAATCTGAGACAACATATGCCTACAGTTCCGGAGAGGTATATTATGCATAACAATTAGATCTACGTTTTGTTCTTAACCATTTAGATGTAGACCTATTTTGTTGTTAAAATGTTTTTCACAAATGGCAACCAGATTTAAACATCTTTGGTTGAAGGTTAAGAATGTTCGTAATTTAAATTCGTTGTATCTAAACTTTACATTGTGGAAAAACATCATAAGAAGTATATTCAACTATCCTAGAGGGAATTTTTTTTATAAAAAGGCACCGCATACTTGGGGATTAGGGCACCTAATACTGTAGCCCCGGGCGCGCTAGCTAAAATCTGTAAGGAGGAGGGGTGGATTAAAAAGATGAAAGGGGCTTAGCAAAATGAGAACATTTCAAAGGAATGCAATTGAAATTAACACAAAATGAAACAACGCGAATGAAATTGACTCCGTCACGCACGAGCGAACTAGGAATGTTCGATTGGGAAGAACAATAGTCGATGAGTGATGAATAGATTAGAATACACATGCACTAAGATACCTTAAGTGAACAAACAACCTGTGTTTTAAATGGTCATCTTCTAAACTACATCTATATTTCGTTCATCGTGGTTCGATGATGACCACCCTTGTCATCAAGGGGAGCTGAGGGCTTTCACTGGAGTTTTGTGCCTCCTCATGTGGCTGTGGAGGCCTATGTGAGCCCGGAATGTTCGGCTGCACACTGGGCAGGTTATTCCAGCTGGAGCTAGTGTCATTGGCCTTGCTTTTTTTCTCTGGCGTTTTGCTTCTGCAAGCGTTGTTATCTTTTCCTCAGCAACCTGTGCGCCAGTTTTCACAGCGCGACGCCATGATGCTCTGTCATGTGCCTCTGTCTCCCATGTGGCTGGGTCTATGCTGAACGCCTTGAGAGAAACTTTGAGGGTGAACTTTGAACTACATCTAGTTCCTATACAACTATTAAAACTCAACCCAGACAAGCAACGAAAAAAAAAAGGAGAAATATTTATATATAGCGCGTCTTTCAGGCATGCTCAGCGTGCTACGGTCCATCTGTCAGGCATGCTCATTACGCCCTGGTCCATTTTATATTGTGCTATGGTCCATCTTGCAGTACGCTATGGCCTATGGTCCATCTTTCAGTACGCTACGGTCCATCTCTCAGTACGCTACGGCCCATCTTTTAGTGTACAATGGTCCATCTTTCAGGACGCTATGGTCCATCTGTGAGTAAGCTATGGTCCATCCTTCAGTGTGCTATGGTCCATCATCTTTTATCTAGTTATTTAGTCAAATTGGTCAATGATGAACTTGGTTCTTCAACAAATACGGTTCGAATAGAAATGTTCAAGTTGTTTCTTTTGATTAAATGTCTATATAGAATTGATTAAACAAACACACACACACACATATATATATATAGACATCTCTAGGCGTGGTCTGCGTTGACGTAAGCGATGCTGGGGCTCAAAACTGCCTTCAGGGTCTATCTTGAGTTTACAATCAAAACAAACTTTTGTGTGCTGATCACTTGTGTGAGGTCAGGGGGAACTTAGGTCAACCAATAAAAAAAAAATTGCAGGGTCAGGCTAGTGATTTGTTCAGTGTGCAAGAAAAAAAGTTATTAGACCAGGGGTGATCTTAAAATCCCGAAGTGAATTTCTTTTTTTCAGTTTAGCCTTCAACTTAATACTTTTACAGAAATCATGGGGGGCAAGGTGGCTTAGTGGTTAGGCGCTTGGCTTTCGAACCAGTGAAGACTAGGATTGATCGAAGTACAGGATTTTTAGTGACATTCTTGCATTCACATAACTCTAATGGTTAACTGAAATTAGTTTGGAAAAAATAAAGGTGGTTGGTTGTTGGGCTGGCCGAATGATACTCTTGTTAGTCCTAGAAACATCTTTTTCCTCTAAATCAGAATATCTGATATGGCACTTAATTTACTTACTTCAATGTATATCGATGTTCTTAATGTTTGACCTGTTTTAACTCTTTCTCTACGTAATTATTTACCACATTCCGGTGGAATCAACGCTGGTATCGTCAGTTAGGAGAGAAAGAGTTAAATAGAATGTTCAGCTTTAAGTCTACACAATTGTAGCCAAACTTTTTTTTTTCTCCCTTTCAATTAGGTGAAAGTTTGGTTCCAGAATCGTCGCATGAAATGGAGGCACGCTCAGCAGCAAGGGGAGAAGGATAAACAAATTACGCCACAGGAAGACTTCTCCAAGCCTGACGGGAAGTACAAAGAATCAGGGAAACACGTGACCAAAAGAGAGGTCGTGTCGCCAAAAGAGAACATCGCTTTCATCAAGCCGGATGTGGACGAGGCAGACCTGCGAGCTAGACTCGTGGACACGCCTCCCCACCACGACTCGGGCGTCTGCTTGATGTCTCCGTCTCACGATGTTGACGTCTGCTCCGGGCAGTTTGTCGCTTCGTCCGAGCTCTTGGCAGACGACTATCGCCTGCACAGGATGGCGGAGCTGGAGCGGTACCGGGAGCCGCACAGCGAGACACACATCTCACCACCCCAGCGACGAAGCAGACTCAGCCTAAGCTCTCTGGACGATTCCTCCTGCCACGACTTGTCCCGCGACGATCGCAAGGAGTGTGGCGAAGACAGCCATTCAGAAATGGACAGCGAAGACTCTTGCAGTGAAGCCACCAGTCAGACCGGAAGCTATTTCTACCAAAAGCAAGAGGAGGAGGATTCTGGGAACTTTCACGATGACGTCAGCGTCAGGGAAATTGATGTAGACAATTGATGTAGACAATTGATTTGATGGTATTGTCCACGTGACTTTGCCTGAAATAAATGTGTTTATTTATGTAAAAAACTTAAAATGAACATTTTATTAAAGTATGATTACAGTCCAACCCAATATTTATTCGCACTACTAATTTATGCGAATAATTTCACAAACTTTGTGTCTTCAGCCTTCTAAAGGCATTCTTTGACATATTTTAATAATAATATAATAAGTAACAAGAGTAATAATTTATTATCTGTTTTGTAATCTTAATGTACTGAATAAAAAAATTTATTAAACTTCTTCGTTCTCATTTTTCATGTCGGAAGGTTCAGACGGAGTAATCCTATATCTGAGATGAACCGCGCAGTAATTTCCAGATCAACCAGTTCTCTATAAAGAGTTTTTCTTCTACGGAATGTTTCGGCGCCAGTGTCTTGTTTAAAACTCCTATATCTGAGATGAATTGCGCAGTAATTTCCAGATCAACCAGTTCTCTGTATAGTTTTTCTCCTACAGGAATGTTTCGGGGCCAGTGTCTTGTTTAGAATTCTCGATAGAGTTAGGGAACCACTGAACTGGTTTGAAGACCGGAATTTTTTAATTTCGGGATCTTTGGGCGCCTCTGGGTTAACCCAGCTCTAATGGGTACCTGACGTTAGTTAGGGAAAAGTAAAGGCGATTAGTCGTTGTGCTGGCTACATGACACCCTCGTTACCCGTAGGCCACAGAAACAGACGACCTTAACATCATCTGCCCTGTAGACCGGAAGGTTCTGAAAGGGGGAACTTTTATAAACGGTCCATTTCATCGACAATATTATGGAAACTTCATATGAGGGTATCGCGTCGTATGTAAACATAAAATTCAAGTATAAATAGTAGGCCTAGAATCCAAAAGGGAACAGAGTATTATACGTAGTAGTCTCCCATTATTGATAGAAAATCGCTGATCCTTCGCTTCACGTCTGCAAGACTGTACAAAAAAAAAAGTTCGGATATTTTGACATCCGGATAAAGGACGCTGTACTGCGATATGCGATATATTTAAAGTTAACAGTAAGCCTTTTAATAGACTTATAGATCTATGACTGGATTTAAAATATTTAAAACTTGGAACGGTTCTGTCAAAGTTCTGTAACTACTTTCACTTTTTTTTTGGTTTCTTTTCCTAAGTCTAACTTTTGTTTATTTAGTTAAACATGGTGATTTGATTTTGTCAACAAAACTTCTGTCTCCATGGAGAACCAAAAACAACATAATTTTTTTTTAAACCTTTTGTATGTATTTAAGCTTATGATCTTTTTTTTTTTTTTTGTTTTTTGTTTTTTGTCTGTCAATAGTGTACGTCAGTGTACGATTTAGTTTCAGAAAACAAAAGTTGTTTAAAAAACAAATATATTTTTGTAAATAATAAAACACAAATTTTGTCCAACTTTGTACGAAACAATTATCTGAGAAAATTAAAAATTTTTGATCAATGGCTGTGTGGTTTGTTTTCTCTACGGGTTGTAGGACGTTTTCACTCAAAATATACTGCAGGCTAAGGGGCGTGGTCTTGTGCTGACCACGTGACAAGAAGCGCTCAGGACGAACTGTCTGAATGTACTAGAACAATTGACCAGTGAACTGTGTCTCCTCTTGGTTTTGACCTTTGCCTAGTGGTTCTCACACCTTGCATTTTGTTCTTTGTTAAAGATAAAAGGAAACGTGTTTGTTCCAAAAGAGGTCTGTGGAGTTTTTATTTTTCTGAGCAATAGACCGTTAAGGCAGTGCTTCCCAAACAGTGTTCCGCTGAGCCCTTGTGTTCCGCGAGGCCTCAATAGGTGCTCCACGAACTACTGGAATAATGGACCTCATTCACCAATCGTAAACAAACAACATTTAGCCACGTGATTCTGTATATCTTCTTTACAAATCATGTAATCCATAAAGGCTGTCACATGATACGTATTTTTCATTGTTTTATCAATATTATGACGTGGCTAAATGTGTTGTTTTTTTTACGATTGGTGAATGAGGTCCATTAACTAGTAGGCCAACACGTGAATTAATCTCTCGCCAAAAAAAAACAAAAAAAACCCGAAGTGTTCTGTTAAACACAGAACTAGGGTGCAGTGTTTCTCAAATAAACCGACTTTACTTTCGTCAATAAATTACCATTTCGGGTGAGTGGACTTGTGGGCGTCCTATTCCCCCCTCCAAGATGCGAACTTGAGATTCCCACTCACTTGAAACGCCAGACGCTCTATCTTTGGGCCATTTCCCCACCCAGCCCCTCCAAACATAACTTGGTCGCACCTCACTAAAATTGTATTAAATTGGAACAAGCTACAAAACTACTGGACCCATCGAATTAGGATATTTTTTTTTTAAATTATAATTTCGATCACTCAAAGGCCAAACTCCAAAAAAAAAAACATTTTTAGTAATAAGGAGTTATGCTTAACTTCTCTCCCCTGCCCGAAAAAAACCTCATTATATTTGGGTTAACTTAAAATAAAGTTTTGAGGAAACAGCATTAGTCCTGACCTCCCCCCTCTCATAAAGCGAGTTACGCCTATGCCAACCCCTATCACAGGACTAGTCATCGCCTAACGATAAAAATTTCGATTGTTAGCAAAAACACCTCCACTTACTGAAGAGCTCTCACCTTTCAAAACAGAAAAAAAAAAAAAAGGCCGCTCTTAATTAGCTGAAGTTTTCCGTTACCCCGCCCCTGCACGAGCCACAACTTCCGCCTATGTCCCTGAAACATTTAACTGTCAATAAGACGAGCGAGTGGCGGGAAGCGATGCACACCTGCAGGTACCCAAACCTTACACAGCGAACTCGAGGGCGCTGGCAGCCTCCTCTTGTGTAATTATACCCCATTCTTCCTCTCCCCACATCGTTTTGAGTCCAACTAATTGCTGAGAAATAAAATGTTATTTCCACGTAAAGTCTTGGATTCGGAAGAAATTAGATGACTACGCAAACCCAGTTGCGACCTACATATTTTGCCACACTTATACAGACAAAGGCGTTTTTCGTCGGGGGTATAAGTTTTTTTTTTCTTCTGCGCCTGTCTTCAACAAGGGCCTTTTTGCGTCTGGTCTTCAATAATAGCTTTTCTTTGGGTCTAAGTTTTCTGCGCCTGTCTTCAGGTGTTTTTTTTCGGGTCTAAGTTTTTTTGCGTCTGTCTTCAATAAGGGCTTTTCTTTGGGTCTCTTAGAAGTCTCAAGAGTGTAAATAAAAGGCCAAAAAAAGTCAAATTTTAATTTTTTATTCTGTTTACAAAACACATTTCTTGTTTACATTTATCTACATGAGGTCAGAGAATAACTTCCCTTCAAGATTCCAATTAATTTGTTTGACATGTTTCTGGTGTTTCATCAGATTTGAGATGATTACATCCTAGTCCAAACTGTAAGAGCTATCTTAAACACGCTAAGAAGACGATAATAACAATTAACACAAATCTTTATTATCTTGACATTCTCTAATCTTCAGTAGGCCTACACGTTGTCCACTCAGCACTTTGTTTACTGACTTTCTTTCTATACAGACATACCCTGCACACTTAATAAGCTGTTCAATCAGCCAAGTACAACAATAAAGATCAACTAGTCCATACACAGTCACACACAATACACCGCTAGTCACTCAAAACAAACACACTTTCTATCACACAAACCACCCAATAGGACGCGGGGAGGGGGGGGGTAGTAGCTGGCAGGACTCGAGCCTGGAGCTCTTGAGACGACAGTCCAGAGCGCAGACCACTCGGCCATGTCATATGAGTTACGCTCACGTTTATGACAACAATAATAAATAAGGCTTGTCTGGAAGTCCAAAGATTAGTGAGGAATGCAGTATTTCCCGTGGCTACGCAGTCCCAGATGTGACCTACATATTTTGCAACATCCATATATATACTTATATACTGTAGTAACTCTAGTGGCGGACTGACATATACTACTCAGTCCACTCACACAGGTCACTTTTAGACCACAGACATCTTAACTGTCCACGAACATTCCCCACACACAAAGTACACTTTTAGATCAGACATCTTAACTGTCCACGAACATTCCCCACACACAAAGTACACTTTTAGATCAGACATCTTAACTGTCCACGAACTTTCCCCACACACAAAGTACACTTTTAGACCACAGACATCTTATCTGTCCACGAACATTCCCCACACACAAAGTACACCTTTAGATCAGACATCTTAACTGTCCACAAACTTTCCCCACACACAAAGTACACCTTTAGATCAGACATCTTAACTGTCCACGAACTTTCCCCACACACAAAGTACACTTTTAGACCACAGACATCTTAACTGTCCACGAACATTCCCCACACACAAAGTACACTTTTAGACCACAGACATCTTAACTGTCCACGAACATTCCCCACACACAAAGTACACTGTTAGACCACAGACATCTTAACTGTCCACGAACATTCCCCACACACAAAGTACACTGTTAGACCACAGACATCTTAACTGTCCACGAACTTTCCCCACACACAAAGTACACTTTTAGATCAGACATCTTAACTGTCCACAAACTTTCCCCACACACAAAGTACACCTTTAGATCAGACATCTTAACTGTCCACAAACTTTCCCCACACACAAAGTACACCTTTAGATCAGACATCTTAACTGTCCACGAACTTTCCCCACACACAAAGTACACTTTTAGATCGGACATCTTAACTGTCCACGAACTTTCCCCACACACAAAGTACACTTTTAGATCAGACATCTTAACTCTCCACAAACTTTCCCCACACACAAAGTACACCTTTAGATCAGACATCTTAACTGTCCACGAACTTTCCCCACACACAAAGTACACTGTTAGACCACAGACAATCTAACTGTCCACGAACTTTCCCCACACACAAAGTACACTGTTAGACCACAGACATCTTAACTGTCCACGAACATTCCCCACACACAAAGTACACTGTTAGACCACAGACATCTTAACTGTCCACGAACATTCCCCACACACAAAGTACACTGTTAGACCACAGACATCTTAACTGTCCACGAACATTCCCCACACACAAAGTACACTTTTAGACCACAGACATCTTAACTGTCCACGAACTTCCCCACACACAAAGTACACTGTTAGACCACAGACATCTTAACTGTCCACGAACTTCCCCACACACAAAGTACACTGTTAGACCACAGACATCTTAACTGTCCACGAACTTCCCCACTCACAAAGTACACTGTTAGACCACAGACATCTTAACTGTCCACAAACTTTCCCCACAAACAAAGTACACTGTTAGACCACAGACATCCTAACAGTCCACAAACTTTCCCCACACACAAAGTATTTAAACCAAACGATAGAAAACTATAAATAGCCAACTCTATGGTACATCCGGTATACAAAGAAAGTGTAGACTAATTGGTTTTTTTTTTTATTGATTCATGTTTCTGTTGACTCTTGTTACCCTGGGCTGTTTCGATCTTCTTTCTCTTATTAGGCAAATATATTCTCTCTTTCTTTGGACTTTTGTTCTTATTATTTACATAGCTTTTTAAAAAAAAAAATTAATATGTTTACCATCAATGCATCCCAGTGGCGCTACAGCCCATGGAGGGCTCTGGCCTGCTTCAACACATCCTTCCATTCAGATCTCTCCTGGGGACTTTCGTCTCCACGCCCTAACCCCAAGCTGTTGCAGATCTGCTTCCACATCATAAATCCATCGCATTCGGGGTCTGACTTTGGGTCGCCTGCCTTTTGGTTTTTGCCTGTATACAAATTTTCGCTCCTCTGTTGTCTGACATTCTTTCAAGGTGACCTGCCCAACGTAGTCTATTCTTTTTTTATTTCGGTCACTATTGGTGGGTCTTCATATAATTGATATAACTCATGGTTAGTGCGTGTCCTCCACCCTGTTTCATCCTGTATGGCACCATAGATATTCCAAAGAATTTTTCTTTCCCAAGTATTTAGTAGATTTTAGGCTGAATATATATACCAACATTGCTTTTCTTTTTTTTTTAAGTGTAGAATTACGATTTTCCATCTAAATAACAATTTGTCTCATTTGTCTCCCCTGAGACAGGGGATATTACTCCACTGACACCAAGATGACAAATCAAGGTCTGATAGAGTCAATTTTTATAAAGCCGATATCAACTCACTCTATATGAAAGTCTGAGTATCTGACTATCTGTCTGGCCAAAAATGATTTATCCGACACTCAAGCTGAAATTGTGCACAATTATTTCTTTTACCCGACGACAAGAGAATCAACAGAAAAAAAATTAGTAATTAGTTAATTAACTATGAACTATTGGTAATAAATTACTTTTTTTTTTTTTTTTTTTATCTCAAACAAGGGAAAGAAATAGTACTTGACCGAAGTGGTGGCGTAAGCTGAATCAGTCCTCTTTATATTAAGCTGCCGTTTCAGGCTTAGGGAACACAAACATGAAATAGAAACAACAGGAAACTATACAATCTCAATCTTCCATGTTCATAGTTTCTTCGCTAGCACAGTGGTTACCGCGTTGGCTTGGGAAGCTTGAGAAGTCTTTGGCCCACAAGTTCGAATTTATGTTGTTCCCCCTTTTTTTTTTAATTTATTTTTATAAATGCTCTTTTATATTTAGTCTAGCTGTATTACAAATTTAATTACATGACTGATCCAAACTAATTGATACAAGTGTAGTTAATATAAGTTTTTTTAAAACAGTATTCCTTTTTTATGTTTTTTTTTTAGTGTTTGTTTGTCGTTGTTTTTTAAAAGAATTTTTGAGACATAATTGTTACGACAATTTCTCTGTGATTATACTTTTTTTTTTATCCTAGGGGGTCTTTTAGAGTCAACAAGATTTATTTAGTATGACTATCCCCAGAAATAAGAGTGATCTTTCCTTTACTTCTTGTTTAAACTCTTGAGGGAAGAAGAGAATTATATATATAGATTATATATATAGATTCCAAATTAATAGCCTATATATAGACACATTCACGTGCGTTATCATTCTATTTTTAGCTTTTAAATTTAGGTAGTTTTATCAGGATATCTAGGTCAATATTTACAACTTTCACGCTGTTGGCTTGTATTATATGTTTTGTGATTTTTTAAAATTCAATCAAACATTTGACATTCTGTGAACTAGTGTTTCCCAAACTGTATTCTGTGGAACCATTCTGAAGGTGTCTAATTAGTGATCTCTAAGGGATGGCGTAAGTTTGTCCTTTAGTGCTTTGGTTTGTGTGGTGTATTAGACTATTATTGTTCTGTAGGTGTCTAGCTAGTGATCTCTAAAGGATGGCGTAAGTTTGTCCTTTAGTGCTTTAGTTGTGTGGTGTATTAGACTATTATTGTTCTGAAGGTGTCTAACTAGTGATCTCTAAAGGATGGCGTAAGTTTGTCCTTTAGTGCTTTAGTTGTGTGTGTATTACACTATTATTGTTCTGAAGGTGTCTAATTAGTGATCTCTAAGGGATGGTGTAAGTTTGTCCTTTAGTGCTTTGGTTGTAAGGTGTATTAGACTATTATTGTCTGTAGGTGTCTCACTAGTGATCTATAAGGGATGGCGTAAGTTTGTCCTTTAGTGCTTTAGTTGTGTGTGTATTACACTATTATTGTTCTGTAGGTGTCTCACTAGTGATCTATAAGGGATGGTGTAAGTTTGTCCTTTAGTGCTTTGGTTGTAAGGTGTATTAGACTATTGTTGTCTGTAGGTGTCTCACTAGTGATCTCTAAGAGATGGCGTAAGTTTGTCCTTTAGTGCTTTAGTTGTGTGTGTGTATTAGACTATTATTGTTATGAAGGTGTCTAGCTAGTGATCTATAAGGGATGGTGTAAATTTTTGTCACTAAGTGCTGTGTAAATGAGTTTGGTTGCGTAGTTTATTAGACTATTGTTGTCTGTAGGTGTCCCTAAGTGCTGTGTACATGGATTTGTTTGTGTGGTTTATTATACTATTATTGGCACGGTAGCTTTTCGGTAAAGCGCTTGGCTTCTGAACCGAGGGTCCCGGGTTCGAATCCTGGTGAAGACTGTTTTTTTTTTAATTTCGGGATCTTTGGGCGCCTCTGATTCCATCCAGCTCTAATGGTTGCCTGACATTTATCGGGTAAAAGTAAAGGCGGTTCGTCGTTGTGCTGGCCACATGACACCCTAGTTAACCATAGGCCACAGAAACAGATGACCTTTTACATCATCTGCCCTATAGATTAGTATAGATGACAAGGTCTGAAAGGGGAGCTTTTTTTTTTTTTACTTTTATAAGTTTCTGTAGGTGTCTAGCTAGTGATCTATACAAGGGATAGGTGTGGGTTCCGAAGCAATGGAGAGTGTTGTTATGAATGGGAAGAATTTTATTGAGCCATAAACCAAAGTAATAAAGGTGTGAAGGGAAATTTTCAGGGGACTTAACTGATAAATTGGGACAAATTTTAACCTATGCGTTAAAATTTTTGTATTGATATCTTGAAGTATTTTTTTTTATTTTTGTTTAGAAAAATAAAACCATTTTTAATCTAATTTTCCAACTATTAACCTCCCTAGAGCATGTTTGTCTGTAGAGAGTTTTGGCTGAGTCTATGACAAAGTTTACAAGCCTAATCTCGTGAAGTATATACATATTTTTTTTTTTTTTTTGTTGCTTTGAATTGTTTTACACTTTATTCTCCAAAAGATACATTGCAAAAAAAAAAAAAAAAAAAGAATTTTTGGTATCACAACAACAAATGTAAAAACTTTGTTCAGAAATTGTTCATAGTTCTTGCGTTCATTTGTCCTTTTTCCTGCCCTAGGCGCGTGAAAGTCCGCTTACAACCCACACATGGGCTTACATCTCACACGAAATGCCTGATCTCCGAAGTTTTGACGGTCAATGTCTTTATTTTTATAGTAAAGTCCAGCAGTTCTGGGACACTTGCACACACAGAAGTTTTTATGGATGGTGTGTTGTCAGTGCTCAGTCATTCTGAAACTGTGGGGGAGGCTTGTGTATACAGGCTCTGTTATCTTGCAGTCGCAGGTATAGGAGCATTAGCGAGAGATCAAAACAAGATCAGTTTTTCATGTTCATTACAAGGTCGAAGATCCAAAATTGTTCATAGTTAATGATTTTGTTGGATCGGTTACCAGCTGACAGATCAGCCTGAAATCCTATTGATCTGATGTTTTTATGTCCAACACTTAAGGCTGGGCTAATCAACAATGTTCCTGGACATCACGTTGCGGAACTCCACAAGTTGACAGACCGGTACGATTTCCTGATGTTAACTTATCGTCAACCCAGGACTGAGGCCAAACGGCATTGCAGTGAGCTCATGAGGAGTTTAGAGGACTAGATATAATCTAAGATTGATTATTCTTTACAAATTGTCTGGTCTGGCGATAATTTTTTCCCCAATGAAGTCCCGGGACAACTAATCTCCACCAGTTGACACCGAGAGGTCCTGGAGTTCTGTTAGAATCACCACAGGCTGAAAAGATAAAAAATAGTATATGTGAGTAAGTTATATATATATATATATATATATATATATATATTTCAAAATAGTCCCCAGTACAAATAAAACTCCACGAGCCACTCCAACCTACTTTGCTATGTAACACCTCCAATGGGTCAAACCCTTACTTTACAAAATTACAATAATAATAATAATAAAATAATAATTTAAAAGCACTACATAACTAATGAGACCATCAGAGACAGAAAAAATGTTACAAGGATAAGCATATCAGCAAACAAAGGATAATTAACCAAGAATAAAGGTAAATACACACCAATATTTACACCCTATTACATGCATGGCCACAACCACATACCAAAACTTGATATATGCACACAATTATCTTGTACGTGGACCAAGGAGCTACAAAACAAGGTGTCGAAGACATCTGAGGGAGCAGTCCAACACATTAAGTGACTACCCAAGAACACATACAGATCAATCCCAACATTAATTTTATGCAAATAATTCCATGAAGTCAAATTCATTGTATGAATATTTAGAATTATTGAGAGGACGACCACAATATAGTATTGGTTTCGCGTTAAAGTTGAGCAGACAAGAATAAACTCTATTTAGGTTAGAATGTACAGTCATAAAAGACAAAGAGTGAAAGTCTAATGCTACCCTCATATTGAAATTATTTTAATTTGATTCTGTAGTGCCAGAATGTGCTAGTAACATATATTTTTTTAAAATACATGGTTTATCTTATCTTATCTTATATTATCTATTTTAGATGTTACTCCAAAAAAGATAATTACGTCCTACGCATTTCATGTGTCAATCTAGTCATGCATGTTTATCAATGCCTTCAACTCTGCTAAGTCCTTGGTTCTCCTGGTTGATTCAGGCAAGCCATTTCATTATCTAACGGTACAAGGAAAGAAGGAGAACTTGTACGAATTTCTTCTAGCCTAAGGAATAAGAAATGTGCCTCTATTTTTTGTATCTTTCTTAGTATTTTTTAAGGTTTCGTTTTTCTATCTGTAAATTCTGGTTTAGTGTTTGATGTATTATAGCCACTTTATGCTTGCCCTGGATGTGGCAAAATATGTAGGTCACAGCGGGGAATGCGCAGCCACGGGAAATACAGCATCCCTCATTAATCTTCGGATTTATAGTCACTTTACTTTTTCTTCTTCTGTCCTGAAGTGTTTCTAAATTTAGTGATTTTACTAATGGTGTTATTCAAATCAAATTAGAATATTCGTTTGCTATAATTCTTACTTCCCTTTTCTTCTATTTGTTCTATTTATAGTTTTCCCGCCATGTATGGAAATCTGCAATGAACGATTGTAGCCTAATATTTATATGTATGCTGGCTTATATAAAATCAACAACAAAGGAAAGATAACCACAAGGGTAGCAAGATGTAAAGAAGACCCAAAATCGACAGGGGCGATTTTGATGAAGATTAATAATAAAACTGGACCAGTGTTGCCTAAACTACGGCTTGCGGGCCATATCCGGTCCGTGAGGCTGCGCTATCCAGATTTTCGAAACGTCTACACTTAGTGAATCATAAAGCCGCAGAGGCTCAGTTCCAATAGATTTTACTACTTTTGTAATGCGACCCGTGACCAGGACTCCATTAGGCCCCAAGCTGTTTGAGATATGGGGGCCCTTTTTGTAACCAACATAATGCAATTTCCTTTACTTTTTCTGAAAAAAATTTTTTTTTTGGGGGGGGGGGAAGGGGGGGGAGGCAAGTGGGGCCCTAAGCTCATGTTGTCTATAAGTAAATCCAGTAATGCCAGTGACACGGGTATTGGGTATTAGAAATGTTAATGGTCAAAAGGTTGAGCACCATTGTTGTGGACAATGCCAGCTGTCCAGTGTTGCGTCTGCTAAAATAACTTCTGCTGAGTGAGCGTATTATAACAAACAATTTTTTTTTTAGCTTCTTTCATTATGGAATGACAATGATTCGTGTCATAGAAATGAAAGCCTGTGCATTGGCAGGGCCGGCCTTAGGCATGGGCAAACTAGGAAACTAGGCAGCCTCAGGGGGCATCCCATTGGTGTGTGTGTGTGGGGGGGGGGCCTCGCACAGGACTAAAATACTGTTTTCTAGTCTAACTCTTTTTCTTCTAAGGAAATTGCGGTATTTGAATTTCAAAAATTTGTCAATTTAGATATAGACATGTAGGCATAGACTTACATAGACTTACATAGACTTATATAGACTTACATAGACTTATATAGACTTATATAGACTTACATAGACTTATATAGACTTACATAGACTTACATAGACTTATATAGACTTACATAGACATATAGACTTATATAGACTTACATAGACTTATATAGACTTACATAGACATATAGACTTATATAGACTTATATAGACTTACATAGACTTATATAGACTTACATAGACATATAGACTTATATAGACTTATATAGACTTACATAGACTTATATAGACTTACATAGACATATAGACTTATATAGACTTACATAGACTTATATAGACTTACATAGACATATAGACTTATATAGACTTATATAGACTTACATAGACTTATATAGACTTACATAGACATATAGACTTACATAGACTTATATAGACTTACATAGACATATAGACTTATATAGACTTACATAGACTTATATAGACTTATATAGACTTACATAGACTTATATAAACTTACATAGACTTATATAGACTTATATAGACTTACATAGACTTACATAGACTTACATAGACATATAGACTTATATAGACTTACATAGACTTATATAGACTTAAATAGACTTACATAGACTTATATAAACTTACATAGACTTATATAGACTTATATAGACTTATATAGACTTATATAGACTTACATAGACTTATATAGACTTATATAGACTTAAATAGACATATAGACATATAGACTTATATAGACTTTATAGACTTACATAGACTTATATAGACTTACATAGACATATAGACTTATATAGACTTATATAGACTTACATAGACTTATATAGACTTACATAGACATATAGACTTATATAGACTTACATAGACTTATATAGACTTATATAGACTTACATAGACTTATATAAACTTACATAGACTTATATAGACTTATATAGACTTACATAGACTTACATAGACTTACATAGACATATAGACTTATATAGACTTACATAGACTTATATAGACTTAAATAGACTTACAGACTTATATATTATATCTAGACTGGAAATGGGAAACAAATTCTTATTCGCGATTGATCAATTCACAGACCTATATATATGTATAGATTTTTATGTACGTAACTCTTTTTCAAGCTGTAAGGGAAGTCGCCCCAATCAATCTTTTCTGTCTTAGAAGAGTAATGATCTTTAGTTTTCAAAGTTTAGAAATAATGCAAAATCATTTCTCGGATTTTCTTTAGAATGGGCTATTAATCAAAGAACTATATATTCACGCAAATATATGAAACAAAGCCATTTCATGTTAGTTTCCATTGAGATAATCTTTCGAAAATCCTAGATCGAAATAATTCATGTCTGTTGATTTTAATCATCTTATGTACATTTAATACATTGATCTTTCTAGATTATGTATCTAAAAAATTGCAGAATAATAATTACGAGACGAGACGACGAGACGAGACGAGACGAGAGTACTCTTATTTTGGATGTTCAGTTACTAGATCTAGATCTAAAAATGAAATTATATGATACATAGGTTAGGGTTGAAAAAAAACAACAAAAGACAACTTTATTTCTTCTAACTACCCGGTACTTTACAAATCAACGTCTTGTTTCAACTGTTAAACAAATTTTCACGACAATTTCTGTAGTGTTAAAAGATCTCCATGTCCAGCCTAGATATAATATTGTTATGACTTTGCCATGCGCACCGCCATCCAAGATAGTGCAGAAAGAAGGTGCGCACTATCTGTGACCAGACAAGTCGGATGTTGACATGAGAGAGAGAGAACGATTTCCGCCCAAGGAGAGAGCCAATATGGAGATGCTGTGCTCAAGGCAGATGCCCCTTTGTGTTTGTCATGTCTCCGTGTAAATAAAGATATATGTGCCTCGTTGAGTTGCCTCCCTTAAGTTATTACAATATATATAAGTCTATGCATGCAGGTTTTTAATAAATTGCGTAATTCTTTTTTTTTTCTTCAATGTTTCTTTTTAACTTTTAAAATATCATTAAAGACCACTAAAGTGGCCTAGGGCCTCCGATCGTACAACGCCGGCCCTGACATTGGCTATGGTCAGAACGATATTGCCCACGCAGCAGTGACCTCCTCTCTATTCAGCGGATGTGTCCTAAGGAACACTTAAGTCGATGTCCGATGGACATAAGGATTTTAATGCACACACCCATTCATTTGAGAATCCCTCGATACAGTGGCGTAGCTAGGAATTTGACATCATTTGCGGGCCCGGGGGGGGGGGACTTAAACCCTTTGGGGGCCACTGCACTTTGCGTAATATTTAAAATGTAATGTAAAAAACACTCAATAGGGGCGCCCCTCCCTCCCCCACCCTAGCTACGCCTATGCCCTCAAAGACTTTCTTTTTTTTAATGCTTTGAGTTTCTATTAAAAATATTTTCCTCTATTTTCAAGTAGATCTATTGTTCAATTTTTTTTTGTAATTTAAAGAGAAATAATACATAGAAGATGATAACGCGAGGCGTGTTTAATATATTGTGTAAGAAAACCTGATATATTTCTTTCCGATAGTTTAGCGACATTTTCCTCAGACGTTAGCTGGCTTAGCGAATACACGGCATTAATATTGTCATGGCAACACATATGAAACAAGCCAATCTGGCAAGGTTGGGCCGGTGCATTTAAATTACGTAACATCCGGAATTAAAAAAGAAAAAAAAAAAACAGTGTAGACTGGCTAAAACGATGCAGAGTAACCGCCCGTGACACTGACACTTATAAGTAATCACTTTAGAACATTGCGCGCCAATCTGTGGTAGAGAAATTAATGAGCTTCACATCTTCTGCCGGCAGCCGTCTGCCCACCTTCTCTGCTTAGCTCCCCTTTCCGGCATCTTATTTTCATTTCGATTCATATTGCTGTTGTTTTTTTTTTTAAGAAGATAAGGTAGATACATAATTTAGGGGTAAATAATGGCTACTCTAATAAATTTTTCAGGTAATATATTTTGGTCCATTTATGATTTGTTTCCCCATTGCAACACTTTAACAACGGACAATAGGGCCTAATAAAATTATTACACCTATAGCTTGTGTATATTTTGATTATTATTCAATTTCAACTAGCAAATAAAAACAATAATTCTCTTTTATTTTTTAGGTGTATGGTGGATACAATAAAGAAATTTATTTTATCTGTTACGTTCCTTGTAATGATGAGAAAAATTGAGAAAGACAGTTAACAAATCTTATGTCGTGCCCCAACAGTTCAACAGGCTACGGGATAGGTGAAGGTGAATGATGTACACTATAAAAAATAATTCAGACCTTATGACCTATTGGGCAGATGATGAAAAGGTCATCTATTTATCTGTCCGACGGTTAACGTAGGTGTCAGGTGGCCAGCACAACGACGGCCTTTACTTTCCCCAACTAATGCTACCCATTAAATTGGCGTGGACTTCTAAAAAATCCCTAAAAATCCCTAAAACTAAAATTCCCATTCTTCTCCCTTGATTTGGCTGGCAGCCAAGCGTTTGACCACTCAGCCACAAACCACGTGTAAATATTTTGATTAAAAAAAAACATCCGTCATAATTAGAAATATTAACTCTGTTTAGGAATTTATTAAAGATTTCACCGGACCCCATTTATCTTATCTTATTTTAAAAGAAGAGGATTAAGTCCTACGCGTCAAGCATTCAGCCACGCATGTTAACCAATGACCTAAATTCTGCCAAGTCATTGGTTTTCCTGGCTAGCCCAGGCAACACATTCCATGCTCTAATAGCACTAGGGAAGAATGAGCATTTGTACAAATGTGTCCTAGCAAATGGAATGAGGAATGTGCCTTTATCTTTTTGAGTATTTGATTAGATTGTTTTTGTATTTGAAGATTATGGTTCAGTGTTTTATGTATAATTGCTACTTTACTTTTAAATCTGCTATCCTGAAGGCTTTCTAAATTTAGTGATTTTACTAAAGGTGTTACTCTAGTCAAATGTGAATATTCGTTTGTTATGAATCTCACTGTTCTATTTTGTGTCTTTTCAAGTTTCTTAATGTTTACTTGAGTTGAGGGGTCCCAAACAGAGAATACATATTCAATTATTGGCCTAACCAAGGTTAAATAACATTTTAGTTTTATGTTCTTATTTGATTTGTAGAAATTTCTTTCAATAAACCCTAATGCTTTGTTTGATTTTTTAATAGTTTCTTCAATATGGGGATTCCAATGTGAATTTAGTCATAGTAAAACCTATTTGTAGTCACAGCAAATGTTTGAAGTAGACTTAAGTAAAATTTAGAACAATTTTGCTGACTACTGTCGGTGTCAAAAGTGGTGCTTGTGACAAAATGTTGAATGGCTATTTTACAATTCCTCTATTCAGCTTGCAAATTCTTCGTCGGTTAAAACAAAAACACGGGCGTGTGGACACGGTTTTCGAAAACGGCTCTAACTATTTTCCGATAAATTTGACAGATTATGAATATCTTTGGGAAAAGAATCATTAGTTGATTGACACACAGGGAAAACCCTGGTTTAACCGTTATAATTTTTCGCAGTATAATTGAATTCGGCTTGGAGGTCTAGACAATCTTTATTCTGAACGGATATGCCAGCGGGTATTCATGACGTCAATTAAATAATGAAACATATAAATGGACGTTCAGGAATATTTCGTGCACCGTCTTGTAAGTCTGAATCTACAGACCCATCACCGAACTAGAATATGCATTTTAATGTTACCAAATTAAGAACAAAGTAAGCACTTATAAAAAGTTATCAGCTTCGTAAAGGAAGTGTCTCATCTACGTGAGGACAGTTTAACCCCCCCCCCTTTTTACAGTTCAAAATTATCGATTTTTTAAATTGAATATTATACAGTATTCATTTCTGAACAATTAGGTGTATACAAGATGTCCACATTCAAAGTGAAACTATTTTAAATATTTTTTTTTATTTTGTATACTAACTTAGTTTTTACCACAGAGGTTACAAGTCCTTTTTTTTTTTGCTGTTTTCTCCTATTAACCATTTTCTCATTTGTTTTGCTCAGAGATGGTGTGATGAAAAAATTTATTTATGAATATTTTGCCTTGAAATTTGGCACAAATAATGTTGTATATACAAGTATGAAAATGAAGCAGAATAATTACAAAAGGTTGTAAACTTTTAGAGTAATTACTAGTATTGAATAATCAACAGCTTAAGTTTTATTGAACTAGATTTTAAGAAATCTTGACAAGAAAATTAACTATTTTTTCATCATTTTAGCTAAAAATAGCCCTAAAAAATTTTTTTCTCAAAAAGTATATAAGATATATATATATATATATATATATTTATTTTCTTCTTATTCGCATGCCTACTTATTTGTAAAAAGTATTTTTTATTATTAAAACATGTAATTTCTATTTGGTGGTTTAAGCTGTCCCCATATATATATTTATATATATATATATATATATATATAATATATTTATATATAACACTTTTCTTATTATGTTACTTGTAAGATCAATCACACGTTAAACAACTCAAGGGTAACTCTGTCAACCAGTCTGCGTGTATCTGTCTCATAGACATTTATAATTGCGTGTGTGTGTGTGTGTTGTGACTTGATGATATGAAACAACATTTCACCAATGGTATGGACTGTGTGTGTGTGAGAGTGTGTTAGCCTATATGGTGACCGTGGGAGGAGGTTAGCGATTGGTTGTGAATGATGCAACATAGGTGGCAGTGTCGTCCTTGGTCTTCGTTAGGGGAGACGACTTTAGAGCATGAGACTGGAAGGGAGTGTAGTGAGTTAGATTTTGTTCAAAGACATCATTACTTAAGTCTACTAAATTTATTTCATTGATCACAAGTTGTTTTAGATTTTATTCAAAGACATCATTACTAAAGTCTACTACATTTTATTTCATTGATCACAAGTTGTTTTAGATTTTATTTAAAGACGAGAATACCAAAGTCTACTACATTTTATTTCATTTATCATAAGTTGTTTTAGTCTATATCTGAGGCTACAAATGAATTATAATCGTTCACAAGAAAGTTACTCAAGTTATATATAACAAGTTACTTGACGTTTTATTAGTTAATATATATTTCGCCTACAACGGTTTAGTTGTCTACCAGAAGTTTGGTGCTACAAGTCAACGACCGGTAACAACAACCCCAGAGTCAACACTTTTGCACAACACAATCAAACTCAACAAACCAAAAGTCAACATTCAGCAGACGATTCAAAAGTTTAAATAAAATTTAATATGAAACAAACAAACAAAAAAATATATTTAATGTACTTAGTTAAACATACTCAACTTATAAACAGAGTTTATAATAATCACTTTCACATTCAACCACCTTTTAAAAAAAAAAAATGTACATGCTTATGACAATCTTAAAGCAAACAAAATACTAAAGATTCAGACAGCGGAATATGAAACAATATGTAGACGACCTTGCCCTTGCTTTGATACCCAATGAGCATGTCAATAACAGACGTGGATCAAAGAAGTGATCTTCAAACTTTGGTCCGTAGATGCAGAACAATTGTAGACCTATGACAACTTCCGGTTTCTAATTTAATGTGTTAAAACTAAGACCATAAATGAGCGCTTTCTATTTGATAAGTCCAAGTGTCTGAGCTTAAAAGTGTACTCTAGAAGAGGGAAGCGTGGTCGAGAGGCTAAGTACGCTTGAACTTGGCTTGGCTACCTATGACACCCGACTCGAGCAGAGTCGTGTTTACTGAGCTGCCTAAAGGCAAATAGAGATGACTGCCATATAGGGCTAATAACCTATGACATATTCACCTAATGAGACTTCAAAAAGATGAGTGTCTTACTGGTCTACCCGCCTTATATAATTACCATTCAGGCATACTTGCCCAAGATTATACATACATGATTGCCTTTCAGACTAACTTGCCTTACATTTTTAATATATTACTGCCCTTCTGACCTAATTGCCTCAATGACGAGTGGTGATAATCAAAAGCAGTGACAGTTGTATCACTGTGCCCTATGACTGTCTGGAAACATTTTTAACAAGCGAATTAACAATCTCAAATACTTTTTAAAAAATTCACACATCCCTGGACCAACATTTAAACTACAATTCCTCAGATTAGTCAAATATACACGGAACATCATTAACAGGCAACATACATAATAAACAATAGTAAGAACCAATAAGACAGCTTCGGGGTAATACTGTGTATTAATATGAGACTCCTTCAGTCAGCTGTCAACTCTACTAGAGACAAGCTTGAAGTCCTATCGCCCACACTCGAGCAGCGCGCCATGAACATATTCTACGAATAAAAGAAAATAAAAAGCATGCAAATCACGTGACGTCATCCTCCCCACAATTTTATTTCTTAATTTTTTCTTTCTCTTTTTTTTTTCTACTAGATAACAAAAGGCTCCACCCCCCCCTTGCTCAATACTTCTTAGTGCTGGATGCCCATTTGAATGTGCTGCCTTGGGCATACGTAGCACAAACACTAAGTCTATAATCACACACACACACGCACAATGATATGTCGCGGGTGTCATTAAAATAAAACAGTTCAACAAAAATCTTGCTTTTGTATTTTAGTTTGTTTCGTTTTCTATCCAACGGGGGCTCACCACACTTTTTGTTATCATGAACTAAAAACACAAACTAAAAACATGAGCTGCAAACGCCAAAATGAATGGAACATTGTTTCGTTCAACAAAATGTCTGAATTCTTTTAAAAAACGAATGTAAACTTTCAACAAATAAAAAAAAAATATGAAAAAATTAAAAACAACAATTTTAAAAAAATGTGAAAAGAAACTTGAAAGAAATGTATAAAAATGTATACATGCAAAAGAGTGCCTTTGGTCAAATTTATTTTGGCGATTTAATTGAATACATCACTAATATGTAAACATTTTTTGTTTCAATGTAAACCGCTACAACAAGTTGAAATAATTTATTTTTTGGGGGGATAAAGAATGACTCTATATTGTCTGAGTGGTTTCAAACACACAGCACTGCTCTAAAATCAACTATTCAATTAAGTAGGTCAATGAGCCTACATTTCTGCAACATTTGATTCTTTTCGGTAACAACAGAACGAGAAACAGTAGCGAGCCAATCAAACACAGCCATAATGTCACGTGACATAAAGTACATTATCACCAGTCTTGAATTTAATTTTTAAAAAATAGTAAAAAACAGCAACCAAATAAAAATGTAGGTCATTAAAATAAAACGAAACAAATAAAACTGAGCAACACAGCAATGAGAGTAATCCAGTAAGTCAACAAATGAAACATCAAGGACCAATATCTAAAGCAGAAGTCAGAACACGTGGCATAGTCATTAGGTCGAAGGGACTTTTGAACAAAATCATTAATGTGTTTTGCTTGGTGACGTAAGACCCTTACGATCTCCACTCTTTTAAATATTGCTAATTTCAGATACACTTGACATCAAGTGTATTTGGGTCCAATAAACATCGGACCTGATAAGCATGTCCGGTTTAAATATAAAGAAGACCACTGAGATGACCAGTGTCCAGCCGAATGTGGTCACTAGGGTTGTTCTGTCCATTCCTCATCAAGGTCAACACAGAAGTTCTAAGGCGCAACCCTCAGTACCAGTGGACACAATGGACAGAACTACCGTGTAGGGTCTGGTCATTTTTTGGAGTAGAACGACTACTTTCAGGACACTGTCCAAGCTGGCAACTCATTCACTGGTCAGTTTCATCTTACTTGTGCTGGTCAACTTGAATGAAATGGATGGCCTTACCAGGGGAACACCTGAAGCTACTTCCGGCACGGGCTGGACCTGTTGAGAATAATAATCAAATTAGGTCATTCAAATAAACTTAATGTTACTCTATGGCAAATAACTAGCTAATTAAACTTGATCTGTAACTAACAAATATCTTTGTATGACCCACCCTCTACAATTTATTATTAGCCAAGTGGCCAGAGAGAAACAAAATGATCAATGAACAATTCGGGTTTCTTTCTATTGGCGCTTTAAAATTATATCTTTTTTTATTTTACGAGGAACTTCAACAACGAAAAACGCGTTTAGTTGATAAGCTGACTTATAATTTTTGTTTAAATTACTGACACTGTTAAACGCATCTTAATGCTACAATAGTATAAAGAATCTATTAAATCTATTGGAAATGATGTCATCAATTTTTGTGTGTGCATATTGCAAAGATGTTAGGATACTGGCAACGCAGAAATGTTACACGATATTACGCATTATCCATCCTGGCACACATGCAAGACAACCTGGCAGACAGGCCAGACAACCTGGCACACACTTTAACACACACGTGATGTGATAAAACTGAAATGGTGGCGGTAATTGAAAGATGATTGTGATCACAATCCTCTGCACAATCACCTCAATCATTCTTCACAAGATAGCCCCCAGATCACCACCTTACGTAATTCAGCCCAGCATTGCCGCGGACAGAGACACGACAGTAAGCTATGGCCTCTCGTCTGCAGTTAATCATTTGACAATTAACTACGAGCAGACGACATATTTCACCTCAAAAAAGTTGCACAGAATGTCCCATGCTTGTGGAGAACTCTAAGCCGCGGGGCAATGCAGTTACGCAGACGATAAGAAGAGGGCAAGTCTATTTCATTTTGGCAAGATAACAGATACAAAAAGTGAGGCGGGTTATGTGTCCAGGTTGAGTGGGGAGGGGTGAGCTGGGGGCGCGGTACACGCCCTATGGGCGAGCATCTCATTGTATGTATCCTGACAACTGGCACACCTGGTGGATTTCAAAGTGGCGCATACCGCCAGTAGTGGCTCAACCGGTGCAAACTGGATTTTATTTTCAGCATATGTTAGTTGTGAGCCCAAGCAGTGCAGTGTTTTGTCTTTGACCATAAAATAAAAAGCCTTGCCATTCCAAAAGAAATTTAATCCACCATTTTGTTTCCTTCGAAGATTTTTGAAACAACAAAAGATCTGGTGTCAGCAGTGGGACGTTGTGATCGAGGTTCAAAACCAAGTGATCTCGAGAGTGAACGCGCAGAAGCGTGGTACTTTATTTATTTTTTCAAAATCGGGATTCGAACGTTCATCATTCCAATATGATTTTAATTAACATTTGTTTCCCCCCCCCCTCCCCTTTTAGACCCTGTGATGATCACATGATGTACAGCACTTTGACCGACTGGTATGATCACGTGGCCAACACAGCAACCAACTACTTTTACATTCCCCCCCCCCCAACCAATGTTATGAGAGTTGGGCGGCCTAAATAAAATTCCAAAATAAAAAAATCCACCAGTCTTGGTCGGGTTTTGAGCTCGAGATCTCTCGTTAGGCGGCCAAGCGCTTTGTCACCACACCCTCATGTATAGCCCCAGACACAACAACACAAAAATGGCGATGGTCCTAAGTGTTGTCTGAACGACCCCCCCCCCCTCCCTTCACCACATACAGACGGGAGAACGTCTGCTTTCTGTCATTGAACATTTCAGCGCCGTACGGGACGTTGATACTGACCTCAAGTCCAGCGTTAACTCTTTCTCTCCTAACCGACGATACCAACGTTGATTCCACCTGAATGTGGTAAATAATTACGGAGAGAAAGAGTTAATGAGAGACTTTTACCTAAGCACTTCTTTTTCTACTTCTCCACCGACCCCCCCCCCTTTTTTGTCAGTACGAGGTTACAATACATTATTGCATAAGCATAAAAGTAAGACACAAAAATCTCTCGCACATTTCGTCAGAAAAGATTTTGAGTTTAAACAGTCGAAGACTATTCCATTCGCATTAGCGTGGTGGATGCACTAGTTCCTTGCGTAAAGTCAGAAGCACACAAAATGTTTTATAGGCAAGCGTAGTTGTCAATATACTCGAGGTCTGATGACTGGCCAGACTAGATCCCCAACATATGGGCTAATGGAGCGTTTAACTCTTTCGCTCCGTAATTATTTAGCACATTCTGGTGGAATCAACGCTGGTATCGTCAGTTAGGAGAGAAAGAGTTAAAAACTAAAGCATGAAAACGATAGAAAATATTGAAGAGAGAAAAAAAAATGTGTAGAAACTTTGCTACAACAGGGGCGATAATCTACTCAAACACACAACGAGAAAATTGCTAGAGTGGAAACAAAAAGGGGGGGGGGGGGAGGAGTGATTAAAAAAAAATTCAAACTTCAAGAAACTTATCTCTTCCGGCTGTCTTCATTTGATTGGATGGCGGCCATTTATTTCGCTAATTAGCTCGCTCACGTTTAGGGACGTCAGGCAAAGGAGCATTTATCGTCTGCTACTGGAAAGAGAGGGTCGGGGAGGGGAGAGCGGGGAGCAGACGTACGATTTGGGGAAATTAGTCGCCACACGTTCTCTCCCCGATAAACAGCAGAAGTAGCCAGGTAGAAGTGTAGTTCCTGTATTGGTCCAAGAAAACTGTAGTACCACCAACGCGGCCAATTTGGCCTCTAAGTGTTTAGTCTGAACGTAGAATTTATGTTTAGCCTAAAAAACCTTAAATCTGGCCAGATTTGTTTTTTTTTTTTTGCGTAGAATAATGATAAATATTTTTTTAACTAAATAAAAAAATCCCTATATAAAAAAAAACTTAACCATTATTGAACACTTTGAACGATAGATAACATTTGAATACAAACATCGATGTTCCTATATCGAACTCGCCAATAACTTGTAACCAATAACCAATAACAATTAACAATACATGTACCGGTATCGCCTCATCAATGCCAATGTCAAAGTGAGATTCAAGCCGAAAGACGTTATTATTGAATGTATAGCCTAGGCATTCATAAACATAGTTGATCAGTTCACTCTGTCTACGTGACAACAAAACAGATGCTTACGATAAGCTAAACAATTTAAATATCTATCTATCTATCTATCTATCTATCTATCTATCTATCTATCTATCTATCTATCTATCTATCTATCTATCTATCTATCTATATAATCTATCTATCTATATAATCTATCTATCTATCTTATCTATTTTATCTATCTATCTTATCTATCTATCAATCTTATCTATCTTATCTATCTATCTTATCTATCTATCAATCTTATCTATCTTATCTATCTATCAATCTTATCTATCTATCAATCTATATAATCTATCTATCTATCTTATCTATTTTATCTATCTATCTTATCTATCTATCTTATCTATCTGACTTGTCTGTTTACAAATCTCATTATGTTCTCACTCTGCCTGAGTGCAATCTATTACACGTTGTTTCTCCCACTACCCATTCTAGGACCAGGTTGAAACGTATTTTAATTCCTCACAGTCGATGACAAAACATTAACAAATCCAAACAAATTAACCAATTGGTAAAACAAACAGTCGTAATTAATTAATTGTGTTTTATATAGAGAAATGTACTGAGCTATGGGAGATAAGTCTTGTGTAGAGAAATAGACCATTCGCAAAAAATTTTAACTATCAATAGACTGATAAAATCTATTTTTCTAAGTACTTGAATAGCTCAGTGGCAAACATGTCGGCCTTCCATTATGGAGGCTCGAGCTCGAATTCATACTCGAGAAACTTTTTTTTTAAATTTCTTTTGAAAGGGCAGCACGGAAACCTTCTCCCGTTAGACACTCTCTCCCCCTCCCCAAAGTCCTAAAAAAAAAATGATTGGACTGAACCAATTAATGAAATTATTTCTAATCGCATAAACGTATTAAGGCTCGTCTGGATCGATTAAAAATGAATGGCATGAAGGATTCAAATTCTAATTGGTGCAATGGCAAGTCGATATCAACGTGCTGTTGTCTATTTCAACTTGTAAAATCAACAAGTTGATTTGGTGCAAAGTTGGGATCACTAACAAGGACGTCTTTCACGCTCAGTCTCTACGTTGGACGGGAAGACTTACTTGCGTGCCATAACCTGGACATCTTATCTTATATAATACAGACGTTACTTCAAAAAAAGAAGATGACTACGTCCTACGCGTCATGCATTCAGTCATGCATATTAACCAATGACCTAAATTCTGCCAAGTCACTGGTTTTTCTGGCTGGCTCAGGCAACCCATTCCATGCTCTAATAGCACTAGGGAAGAAGGAGTATTTGTACAAATTTGTCCTAGCATATGGGACGAGGAATGTGCCTTTATCTTTGTGTCTTTCAGAGCATTTTATTAAATTTTGTTTTTGTATTTGAAGATTATAGTACAGTGCGTGTATGTGTACGTGTGTGTGTGGGGTAGTGAATGAATAAAAGAAGAGAGAGAGAGACTGTTTCAACAGGACGCATCTAATGTTTATGTTACAATATCAACGCCATCATTCGAAATGGAGAGCCAGTTACAGTTTTTTTTTAGATGGACGAGTTTTGTTTTTCTCTAGCCAGATCTCAGTCAGTCAGTCAGTCAGTCACAGTCAGCCAGTAAAGTCATCAGTCACTCTTTCTCTTTCTCTGTGTATGTGTGACAATGCTACAATAGTTTCTGATATGTTTCATAATCTACTAAAAGCTATAGGCGAGAGTGTAGAGAGGGGGGGGGGATCCTCCTTCGTTGAAAGGAAGTTTTAGTGGACGTACCTTTAGGTCCCACTATGACCTTCTGGCACTCTCAAAAACTAAAAACGCAAGTTAACTCTTTCTCTCCGAACTGACGATACCAACGTTGATTCCATCAGAACGTGTTAAATAATAACGGAGAGAAAGAGTTAAGACTATACGGCCTCATTATGAGGTCTTCAAGGCTCGCAAAGACTTTCCTGCAGGGCACAGTACCAGGTAAAAGAAGAAGAGGCAGACGATTGAAGCGACGGGAAGACATCAATGAATAAACGGGTATGTCTATGGAAGTGACTCTGATCCTTACAAAAGATTGAGAGAACAGAGAGAAATGGAAAGCAGTTGTTGTTAGATCCTCTGCGGTGTCTCAACCGTCCGACAGACTAAGGGATAGGTGAAGGTAAAACTAAATTAACACACAAAAAAAAGAGCTTTTAATGTGGAGAAGGTTTATCATTTACTCCACCCACTTATCGTAGATAGGTAGTAACCATTGTTTAGTTCCCAGGTGTAGGCTATCACGTGACTCCGTGACACTAACTCTTACTAACATTCACTCATACAATGCCCTTCCCGCCCCCCACACCCCTCTTGCTTCCAAAAAAGCTCGCCAGACACGAATGGACAATCCAGCTTTGTGTCCTAGATCTTATCGCCCAAGTTTGGCCCCAGCGATGCTCGATCAGAAAGGGCGACAATAGACTTGTAGCGGATCGACATGTAAACAGGGCTGAGTGACAGCCTATCTGTGCGCGTGAGTTTATCACGTGACTCGAGAAACACTTTTCATTTGTAAACAGGAGCAGACGAGCACTAAGGCGATTCCAGACATTTCAGAATCGACTACAAGTTGATCATTAAGGTGACGGCGGCAAATATGACACACAGTCTAAAAGCGCACATCGTATAACCAACATAGGTATATCAGTCATCTATGTATGACCAACATATGTATATGAGCAATGTAAGTATATGAGCAGTTAAAGTATGATCTTTTAAAAAAGATATAATCGCATATAAGTTAAAAATCCTGAATGAATTTCACAGGTCAAACATTTTTTTTTAAATTTTGTAAAAAGAGACCTTTACCAAGGTACCGATCCTAGAAATGAGATCTTTACCAAGGTATCGATCCTAGAAAATAATCCTTATCGGAATCGAGTCCACAACCTGACTCTTGTTCATTATTACAAGGTGATTGTAACAGAGAATGGAAGATAGAATCTGGTAAATCTAGTGACAGAATCAGATGTAGCTTTAGTAAACTTGGGATAGCACTGGGTTTAGTCCCAAAGTAGAACACTTAATCTAAGTACAGTGTAATGACAGAGTCACGTGATACCGATCTAAGCGTCTATAGCCCAACCACTTATGTCGTCTGACGAGACCTCTTTTTGTTTTTTGGTGGCGGAAGTTAGAGAGCTCTCTATCACGTGACTTGTCTTGACCAGTAGCAACTCCTGTTTGATCTGACAAAGGCGTGACCTTCTTTTCTATTAGTCGAGTCGGAATTGTCTTTCCAAATCGTAGTTCTTCCTTTTGAAACTGACTGCTCTTCCTACAAATGTGGGAAGCGTGGTCGAGAGGGCGCTTGAACTTGGCTTGGCTTGGTTACCTAGAAGGGGGCTCGAGGTTCGACACCCGACTCGGAGCTGTGTTTACTGAGCGCCTAAAGGCAGCAAGGAAAACCAACCCCTCCACCCTCACTGAAATGAGATTTGACCAAAGCGCTCTGAGCATGCTATAAGCATGGAAGTAGCGCTATATAAAAGCTATAATAATAAAATGTAACCTCCCCCAAGATTCCTTATTAGAAGTTAAGTTCCATGTCGAGTACAAAAAGCAACACAGAAATTCGAAGCAGGACAAAGTGGGAACAGACACAAAGAACTAGAGAACTCCATGAGGCTGTCTATAGACTAAAATGAAAACGACTTTATGAGAAACTGATACAATGTTAACACTATAATACAAACGGATTCAGGACAAGCTGATATACTTGAAGAGGGTAAACTAAAACTGGATTCACCCCAAATAAACCGATACACATCTTGCTTCACATGCTTAAAAAAACCTGTAAGTACCTGTGACCAGGTGAGGGAGGGAATACAAATGGTGGAACCCTTGTAAAAGTCCACACACACATACACTCACGGTGGATCACTCAACGCAACAATAAGTGGGAGGTCTTCAACTTTTAAGTGTTTACGGAACCTCCCCCCCCCTTCTCTTCTAACGAATTAACCCTCCCCTCCCCATTTGTTTTCCCCATATTGTTAATTTCCTTTCCTTCGCCGCCATCTTTTTTCCTTCGCTTTAAACCCCTCCCCCCCCTCTTTTCTAACCCACATGTTTCATTTATAAAAGTCCCGGGCATTAAAAAAAAAAAAAGGTAAGATAACTCCTTGTTAATATAGTCTCCAAAAAAGAGTTACCCTGTGAATGCCGTCCCCCACAGCATCAAATCGTTTAGCTACTCAACGCGCGCTGATTTCTTTACGGCGGGGGGGGGGAGCTGAAATTTGGGTAAACACCGGGCCCTCGGATCGCCAAAGACTGTTTAGATTTGTGTTTATAATCCTTAAAACGAGATGAGAGGAGATTTGAGGAAATGAGGGCTGTTGGACGGGGGTGCTGGGGATATATATGAGGCGAGGGCGTATAAAGACGGGAAAAAGCAGCCCGGTGCCGACGCCACCATGTCGCAGTTAAAAGGGTCATTTTGGCTATTTGTAACGATTTCCTCTTCCCCCCTCAACCAACATCACTGGGGGGGGGGGGGGAGAGGGTTATGGCCATGCACATGAAAATGCAATAAAATAAACTGAAAAACCATCTGCCTATTTGAAAAGAAATACAAGATTTGAGACCTCGACTTACACAGTTGTAAATGTAGGCGTAATATACGTATTTAAAAAAAAAATTAACTCTTTCTCTCCGTAATTATTTACCACATTCTGGTGGAATCAACGCTGGCACCGTCGGTTAGGAGAGAAAGAGTTAAAAAGAAGTTTGAGAGGGAAAAATAAAAGAAAGGACGATAGGAAGAGAAATAAAGAGAGCTGGAAAGAACGATAAAGAGATAGAAAAATACAACAAGAAAAATATTACAAAATTCTTATATTAAAAAAAAAAGCTTATAGTAAGTGTAATTGTATCAATTCGTTTATTATATTGCACGATTTACCTATACATAATAAATCCGAGCGATTAGAAATATTTGTACCAATTGTTTTTGTTTAGCTTTATGCTTTCTCGATGTTGTCTAGACCAGTTGTGAAAGGAGGAGGGAAGAAAGGGGGGGGGGATCTTGTGAAGGTTTACATGATCGCTTTTTAAATGCATATAAGAAAATGTTCACTCAGGACTCAAGAGTATTCAAGGGCAATAATTCAACATACCACTTCATCAGTCTAGTAGGATTTCTTTTCATTGTACAACATATCAAACAAAATAATTCATTACCAATAGTTAATTTAATAATTGATTTTTTTTTAAAATTGATTCGTGTGTCGTCAGGTAAAAGAAATACTTGTGCAAAGCTTAGACCAATAGCTACTCGCCACGTCATGGGTCTGTACGACGTAGCAACGAGCTATTGGCCTCCACTGCCCACAGGTTGTGACGTTGCAGGTCAGAGCTCGGTCCTTCTGTAATGAATGGTCTCAGCTCCACCCTTAACGGACACACAGACTATCCTTGTCGGTTTGGGAAAAACAAAACGTGACGGAAGCTGATCAAGCGGCACCTTCGGCATAGGTCACGGAGGTCATGGATCAAGGCGCATTGGTGAATGAACCAACGCTGGTTTGTATGTCACAACCACGACTACTTAAAAAAAAAAAACACACACACACAACGTCAAGTGAATATGGCCATAGCAATAAATAAGGACACGGTTTCCATATCATATAACACTTTTACTACTGCCCTATTAGATCTAGAGCCGGCACCGGCTTGAAACTGCCACTAGGCTCAGTGAATCGTGTGTCAGGGAGTATCAGGAACTACCTCCTTTCAGTGCCCGCACTCTCCCTATCATCACCCCCCCCCCTTTTCCCCCATCCTGCCATTCAGCACGTCAAGTTAAATATATAAAACAAACTCGCCCTGAAACTGTGAACTGGCCACAATCATTTTTTAAAACCGTACTAATGAGATAGCCAGGTTGCCAGATTGCACAATTACTCAAAGTGCGTACGCAGATTAAAAACGGCTTTTTTTTTTGTTTCGGCTTTGTTTATAGGCGTACCTGGCACATTAAGTTTTGTTTCTTATAAAACTAAACCAGGAAATAAAAGCGGACGATTCCAACGGCTTCAAAGAAGATATTGAAAGTAGGGGGAGGTGGCAGACATCTTTCCGCGCGATTTATACGGGTCTGGGCTGGAGATGGTGTTTATTAGCGGAACTCGCACGATTGTAATCAGTTTTTCTGGCAAGAGAAGGGAGGCAATCAGTGCAGCACACATGTCACCGAGTGCTGACTGTGATTGTCGAGGAATGGACTCTTAAAAAAAAAAAAACTTTAAAAAAAATCGAAGGCTTATCTAAGGGGAATAACTCTACATTTACAACATTATATCTCAATACTGTGATATTTTCCCCATCTTTGCTATCAAACAGAATTAATTAATTATTTAATTAAGGGGGAGTGGTGGCTGAGCGGTAAAGCGATTGGCTTCCGAACCGGGAGTCCCGGGTTCGAATCCTGGTGACGACAGAGATTTTTTATTTTGGATCTTTGGGTGCCTCTGAGTCCACCCAGCTCTAATGGGTATCTGACCTGACAGAAACATAAATCGCAAGGTCTGAAAGGGGAACTTTACTTTACACTATTTAATTAACTAAATTGTTATACTTTTTTTTCCTGATAGGAGCCATTGATCCAGGAATGGAAATTAAGAGAAATAACGAGTTCAACAGTTGAACCAGACATTGGGAGAAATAACGTGTTCAACAGTTGAGCCAGACATTGGGAGAAATAACGTGTTCAACAGTTGAACCAGACATTGGGAGAAATAACGAGTTCAACAGTTGAACCAGACATTGGGAGAAATAACGAGTTCAACAGTTGAACCAGACATTGGGAGAAATAACGAGTTCAACAGTTGAACCAGACATTGGGAGAAATAACGAGTTCAACAGTTGAACCAGACATTGGGAGAAATAATGTGTTCAACAGTTGAACCAGACATTGGGAGAAATAACGAGTTCAACAGTTGAACCAGACATTGGGAGAAATAACATGTTCAACAGTTGAGCCAGACATTGGGAGAAATAATGAGTTCAACAGTTGAGCCAGACATTGGGAGAAATAACGAGTTCAACAGTTGAACCAGACATTGGGAGAATAACATGTTCAACAGTTGAACCAGACATTGGGAGAAATAATGTGTTCAACGGTTGAACCAGACATTGGGAGAAATAATGTGTTTAACGGTTGAACCAGACATTGGGAGAAATAACAAGTTCAACGGTTGAACCAGACATTGGGAGAAATAACGAGTTCAACAGTTGAACCAGACATTGGGGAGAAATAACGAGTTCAACAGCTGAACCAGACATTGGGAGAAATAACGTGTTCAACAGTTGAACCAGACATTGGGAGAAATAACGAGTTCAACAGTTGAACCAGACATTGGGAGAAATAACATGTTCAACAGTTGAGCCAGACATTTGGAGAACTAACAAGTTCAACAGTTGAACCAGACATTGGGAGAAATAACATGTTCAACAGTTGAACCAGACATTGGGAGAAATAACGAGTTCAACAGTTGAGCCAGACAGATAGAGAGTTGATGTAAGCTTTGTGAACTGCAAGATGTAAGAAGAATGTAAGAATGTAATTGATCTTCTTACCAATAGACCTCATTCACCAATCTTAAACAAACATTTTGCCACGTGGTTCTCTATATCTTCTATACAAATTACGCAATACATAAAGGCTGTCACGTGATACGTAATTTTCATTGTTTTATCAATATTATCACGTAGCTAAATGTTGTTTGTTTACGATTGGATTTGGATTGGATTTGTGATTTGAGGCACATCGGCACAATTTAGGCCATGTCGTGCCTGCAGTCCCTTAAGGACTACTCTCTCTCTAAACAACAAGGGTCAGATTCTATACAGTCATACAGTTAAAATAGTAAAGGTAGTAAAAATTTAAATATTTGGTAAAAATCTAATGTAAATAGTGCATGTTCACAAATTCAGAAATCACATCTTCGTAGATAGCCCCACTTCCCGAATAAAGCCCAGTACCTTCCCAGGGTCGACATTATTAAATAGTGTTTTTAGATTAGTGGCTCTAAAATATTTCGCCCTGACATCCTGGTATCTGGGGCAATCATTACCGCTAGTTTATTGTTACGTTTTTCAGCTACCCTAGGCGGACAACGGCCTTGTCTGCATCAGACGTGGAAAAATATACAGGTCGCAAACTGGGCTTGCGTGTCATGTCGAACACTGCATTCATTCTTAATCTTCGGAATTACGTTTTTTAGGTGGCCAAATGTGACAGAGCGAACGTCTGATACTTTCTCCGAGTTGATTTTATTTGGTGATGCACACGGCAGCGCTCAGGGAACGGATTTTGCAGCGCTATTAAAAGGGGGCACAAAATAGATCCTACAACTATCAAAATACACAGCTTCTCAGCACTTCCTGTAGTCTCCACACCCTGTACACCAAGACGCTAGCTATTTATAGACATCCGACATAGATGAACACCTCCAGGGGAGAAATGGGATCTATCACGTGATCTAAAGACAATATAGATGCAGGGTGGGATCCTTTGAGCTCAATTTGACCAGGGGATCTAGAGGACTTGTCAAAGTAGCTATTACGCACAGATTTTTGCATCAATCAATCAATATCTATCTATCTATCTATCTATCTGTCTGTCTGTCTGTCTATCTGCACTCCCATTCTCTCTATTCAATATCACATTATGTGAAAACTGCCCAAATGAAATTTCAATATAACAACTTGCAATTATGGGCGTGAATTGTATTTTCTTTGATAAGGTTGCCCCTCAAATGAAATTGGCGATTTAGATGGTTTTTTTTTAAAGGGTTTATCTCGTAACAGTATGCACCACCATCAACACTACCTGTACCATAATACAGCTTGTACCATCACAAAGTCTATACCATTACGAATATGTACCATCAACACAACATGGACCATTGCCGCCATATTCCTTCTGATATGCTATGAAGTCTCGCGTTCATTCACGATAGATGGCGCTGCTTCTCGTGGCGGCCTTGACCAATGACTACACGATGGATGACAAGATGAAAGTTCTCCTACCATACCCCCCCCCCGTCGCAAAGGTTCCCACAGGGTTCTGGCAGCACGAGGGTGACAGTGGCGCATATCAAACGTTTCTGACGAACGATTATCTTAACAGACACCAAGCTTAACGCCAGTCTATCACATCTTCTGAGGCGAACTCTTTCAAGGTACCCACCGAGTATCATTAATGGCCTTTCACCCACCTTCTCTCCCTGTTGCAAACTCTTTCAAGCTAGACCCCCCCCTCCCGCCACAATGCTCAAGCCCCTCCCACAACTTCCGCATGTGCACGAGCATATTATATTAACGATAAACACTCTGGAAGATGCAGGTTTTTTGACGGATGAGGCTGTTGATAGAGTGCGTCAAATAATGAGCCTGAGGCGGAAAGTGTGGGTGGGGGGTGGAGGGCGCCGTGGCCGGGGAAGTCAAACGTTTGGTTTCTAACTCCACTGACCAGCGATGACATGTGCAGTCCAGACTTCAGTTTCTGGACCTCATGTCTGCTGGACTCAACGGGAGATCGAGGCGGCCAAGACATATACAAAATCTAGAATATGGGGGGAAGCGCAGCGTTAGCGCTGGAACCAAAGAGGAAACAGCGGGAGGAGGGTAGGGAATTGGCGAAGGTATGATTGATGCCAGTCATAAAGTGAACGGGTCTTCTGTGATTATTCTGAAATAATTGTTTCATACATACAAAATGACACTCATTGTGGCTTGTGTGGTTGAGCGGTAAAAGCCGCTTAGGTACCTAAAAAAAAAAGAGGCCCATGCTCGAATCCGGTTGTAGACCTATAACCCCCCCCCCCTCCTCCCAGATGTCCACTATAGAAACAGGACCAAAATACTGAGCATGCTGTCACACGAGAGACGGGCTACACAAACGCAATCCTCAGTCAAACTGCAAAAATATTGTTTCGCTCAACACAGGAAGTTGTAAGTTCTTGGAAGAGCCATTCGATCTAGCAGTCCTCGAATTTATTGGGAGATTCTCAGACAAGGCGGAAGAACTATTCACATCTAGCTTCTTTTTTTTTTTTGAGCATCCGGTGTATAAAGTGAAGGAAGTGCTGATACGCTTCCCCCCCCCCCCTCAAAAGGTTTATGCTAATGTGTGCGCACTGTTGAATGCAGAGCTTGAGAGGGAGGATCCTAGCAATGGAATTGAGATGCTACAGAAGGATCCTAGGCATCACATTCAAAGACCGCATCACAAACCAAGAAATCAGAGACAGGGTTGCTGCATCGATCGGAGCCCATGACGACCTGCTAACTATTGTAAAAAGACGAAAGCTTAAAACCTTTGGCCACATTACAAGATCTACGGGGCTCGCAAAGACCTTCCTTCGGGGAACAGTGCCAGGGAAAGAAGAAGAGGCAGACAGAAAAAGCGATGGGAGGACAACATTAAAGAATGGACGGGCCTGCCATTGAGAGAGGTTCTAAACAAAGCAAAAAAAAAAGGGAGGAATGGAGAAAGACGGTCGACAAATCTTGCCTGGTGCCCCAACGGTTCAACAGAATAAGGGATAGGTAAAGGTAAGGTAAGGTAGAGTGCGCCCTGTTCAGCACTGTAGAATACACTAGTCTAAGCACTTCCGTTTGGTGCCCAGACTAATGCGATATGGGACACACTCTAGGACTGGAAACGTATTGGCAAACGAATGGGCAACTATCTAAAAACGAATGAACAACTATCTAAAAACGAATGAACAATTATCTAAAAACGAATGAACAACTATCTAAAAACGAATGAACAACTATCTAAAAACGAATGGGCAACTATCTAAAAACGAATGGGCAACTATCTAAAAACGAATGAACAACTATCTAAAAACGAATGGGCAACTATCTAAAAACGAATGGGCAACTATCTAAAAACGAATGGGCAACTATCTAAAAACGAATGGGCAACTATCTAAAAACGAATGAACAACTATCTAAAAACGAATGAACAACTATCTAAAAACGAATGGGCAACTATCTAAAAACGAATGGGCAACTATCTAAAAACGAATGGGCAACTATCTAAAAACGAATGAACAACTATCTAAAAACGAATGAACAACTATCTAAAAACGAATGAACAACTATCTAAAAACGAATGGGCAACTATCTAAAAACGAATGGGCAACTATCTAAAAACGAATGGGCAACTATCTAAAAACGAATGGGCAACTATCTAAAAACGAATGGGCAACTATCTAAAAACGAATGGGCAACTATCTAAAAACGAATGGGCAACTATCTAAAAACGAATGAACAACTATCTAAAAACGAATGAACAACTATCTAAAAACGAATGGGCAACTATATAAAAACGAATGGGCAACTATCTAAAAACGAATGGGCAACTATCTAAAAACGAATGAACAACTATCTAAAAACGAATGAACAACTATCTAAAAACGAATGGGCAACTATCTAAAAACGAATGAACAACTATCTAAAAACGAATGAACAACTATCTAAAAACGAATGAACAACTATCTAAAAACGAATGAACAACTATCTAAAAACGAATGAACAACTATCTAAAAACGAATGAACAACTATCTAAAAACGAATGAACAACTATCTAAAAATGAATGAACAACTATCTAAAAACGAATGAACAACTATCTAAAAACGAATGAACAACTATTTAGAGGTTGTACATGAGATTTGATACAAGATATGTATAATTACAGCTCTGTTATTTGGTTTTTAGTTGGCAGCAATGAAGTTCAATGGAGCGTCCTTGACATTGTTTGGACATTCCAGAAAATCTCCAAAATACTGGAGACGTCAAGGAATGAATGAATGAATGAGTTCCATCGCTGTAATGTACTGTGTGAAGCAGAATGAATTTACTGTGTGCAGTGTGTGCTATTTTAAGATAATGACGTAATTGTTTTCAAACGCGATTACATTTCTCTTAATAACTAATGAATGAGAGAAAAAAAATTCTTCCCCCCCCCCCGAAAAAAATCCTGGTTACGCCCATGTATTATCTACTCCCCTCACCACGCCACTGATTACTGGATATACTTCAGTTCCAAGCAACTATTTCGACGTCGACCCACTAGCTCATTCTGATGCCGACCTACCGGACATTAGCCCAAATAGCCAGTCCGCCCAGGACAACTATCTTAGTTGCGTTTCTGTCTCGGACAGTTCCGTTAAAAGTGACCAAGCGTTCACCTGTCAGCGGATCAATTTTTCACCCGACCACTGCTTAGACACCCCGCCATGTACCTCAGTCATCAGGGGCTCTCACACTATCAGCCGAGGACAAGCTAAAGCCAAGATATGGATAACATCCGCTTACCCCCCAAGGCGTTTCAATCCCCCCCCCCCTCCCCAAACAAAAAAGCTAGGTTGCTTTAGGATCTAGTGAATTTTTTTGCTCATCGGTAGCGTGCTGTGAACACAACACGGGGGAGGGAGTCACCGTGAAGAGACAGCGAGTGAATAGTTTTGCTCATCGGTAGCGTGCTGTGAACACAACACGGGGGAGGGAGTCACAGTGAAGAGACAGCCAGATCTAAAGAGTAACTCTAATCGAAGAAGTAACAAATCTACACGAGCTGTGTTGTTACCCTTGCGCTGAGGTGTATGCGTGTGTTTCCAAGGTAAAGGTGAGGAAACGGTGCGCTTGTTTTGTGGCGGTGAAGGATGATGAAACCACGAGCTGGTCTGTCAAAAGTCACGTGGGTGAGACGTGAGACAGAAGGGACGTGTTTTTTTTTTTTTATATATTGGTCCATTTTCAAGTTGTAAGCTGGGTATACTTAGAAAAACTGGTCGCCCCCACCTCCGTTACATAGATGTAATAAAACGTGACCTCAAATCAGTGAACATCAATATTGACAAATGGGAAGACATAGCTCTGGACCGCAACAGATGGAGAGAGACAGTGACCAGAAAGCTATGGACAGTGAAAGTACATGGATCTCAGCTCAGGAAGAAAAACGTACCATCCGAAAAACGGCCAGCTCCTCTACCACCGAAGCAAAAGCCAACTCAACCTGCGCTATCTGTGGACGGGAGTGTCTCTCCAAAATAGGGCTCCACAGCCACATGAGGAAGTATGCTCTGAGATGAACCATAGTCGTTCTACGACTGAAGGAGGCCAATGAATATTTAGACATCAAAGTTCGATTCAAGTTTTATTTTAAAAAGAAGTTCTGTTCAAGTGAACCATTAAGAAATTACTACGCCGACACCGGCTTAGTTGTACTCGCTGTTTGGAGCTACAAACCAACGACCGAGCAAACACCAACCTTGTGTTTTTCATTCTTAGCGCGTATGTCGGGGGGGGGGGGCGTGATAGCTAAGCGATAAAGCTGTTGGTTACCGAAGGCTCTTTGGTTCGGTGGTCATAAGGTCAGCACAGTGACCAAACCGCCTTTACTTCCCCAAAGTAGGTCAGGTCTCCAGTACAGTTGGCTGACCTCAGAGACATTCTACAATATCTCAAAGTTGTTTAGAGTTTTTTTTTTTTTTTTTTTACTATTAAACGATTTTTTTTGGTCTCATCTCGTCGATATAAGCTGTGAAACGAAGATGTAAATCTAACAAAACAAAAACAAAATAAACACACAAATACTTTAAAAACAAACACTCAAGTTTATATTAGGGGAAGAAACGCACGATAGATGTTGCAAGATTTATGTAAACCATTGTTTCTCTATTAAACCAAATTAATTAATTACCACTAAATAATTAACTAATTAGATTTTCTTTTTTTTTAATCATATGTTGTCATCGAGAAAGAATAATTGTGCAAAGTTTCAACTTGATCCGACAAAGTAAAGCGGGAGAAATAACGTGTACAAGATTTGTACCAGACAGACAGACAGACAGAGTTGACATACGTTTTGTAAAAATAAAGGGTTTTGTGTTGAAAGAAAAAAATGTCGCCGAACGATTAGCAGAGAGTTTCCCTACTCCCCCACATTTTTTTTTCGCTTTAAAAAAAAACAAAAACAACTCAATGGTGGTGCCTAGAGACTATTTTGTAATGTCCAAGTCGTCTGAGTGCACTAGAACTTAGCCAGAAAGTGCACCAGAGAGGAAATTAAGAGCCAGAATGAATTTTATTAGGGCCAAACATAATCACTTGTAACAACTTTATCGGCCCGGTCTGCCTAATTGGCTTACGGTGACACTTCACATTTCGCGCCTGGCGTTTATTCCCGTCTCTCATTCTCTCATTCCGTTGGCACGAGGATGCGTTTGCCGTCTGGCATCCGAGCGGAAGGCTACCTTGCCAGGGTGGTCCTATTCTATGTCTTAAAGTGAAATACAATCTTGGGTCATTAAAATAAACTCGCTATGTTATGTGGTTTGCAACATTTTTGGGCAAAACAAAATTAACACTTTCTCTCCTAACTGACGATACCAGCGTTGATTCCACCAGAACGTGGTCAATAATTACGGAGAGAAAGCGTTAAGAATAAAATAAGAAAAAAAAACATTGCTCCACGGAGAAACCACAGAGGGCGGAATGGTGGCTGATTGGTAAAGCGCTTGGCTTCCGGAAAGAGGGATCTTGGGTTCGAATCTCGGTGGAGACAGATTTTACAATTTCGGAATAATTAGAACGTCCAACTCTGGTATCTGACATTTAAAAAAGTAAAGGTGGTCAGTCGTTGTGCTGGCCACATGACACCCTCGTTAACAGTCGGACATAGAAGCAGATGACCTCTACATCATCTTATCTTATAAAATACATACGTTACTTCAACAAATAAGATGCTTACGTCCGACGCGAGTCTCTAGGTCAAGTCTAGTCATGCATGTTAATCAATGCTTTAAATTCTGCCAAGACACTGGTTTTCCTGGCTGACTCAGGCAACCCGTTCCATGCTCTAATAGCGCTAGGGAAGAAGGAGTATTATATTTACGTCATTGATTAACGTGACACAATGAAAGGACGCAATTATCTTTTTTTTTCTTTTTTTGAAGCAACGTCTGTAATATAATAAGATAAGATAAGAATAGCATTAGAAAGTATAGACCTCAATCAGCTTCCTAATTTAAAAAGGCTTTAACGAAACATATATAAACATTCATGTCGACATTTGTTTACTTATTACAGCGGTTCTCAACCTTTTAAGCACGGCGACCCCTTTTTACAATCTCCAACTCTGCCGCGACCCTACCTCACACACACACACACATACAGCAATAGAAGAATAAAAAAAAAAACAATCCATATTTTTGATGGTCTCAGGCGACCCCTGGCAAATCGTCAATCGATCCCCCAAGGGGGTCGCGACCCACAGTTTGAGAACCCCTGGTTTACTAGGAAAAAAAACTGAAGTACAAGCATAACAATAGCTATAGCATAGCAACAACAAATACTAGCAAATTACATGTTGCCCGGCTTACTTTAGAGCAGAACACTGAAGGCTGTTTCTCGGCTGACTTTGTTTCAGTGATGAAACACTTGTCAGCACTGACGTCACATCAGCTCTCCACACCCGTGACACTATCAGCTTTCCTCCCCCTTTCTCTATTCGGTGTGGCCAGTCTTACATCACGGGTCATTATCATGTCCGCAAAGTCCAGCCCCCACGCAACAATCCAGCCCTTTCTTCCAGCAGCCTTATAAATGGAGAGGGCGGCCGAGGGGTGTGGTGGAAGTCCGTTTGACCCTCGTCATGCTTTGTTTATCGTTGACTTCTTTTTTTAAAACCTTTCAAAGAGCGTCCTTAACAACGATGTTTACGGTGTAAAACACACGAAATGCTACAAGGAGTTACTTCCCTCCAAACCCTTCTCTCTCCCTAGCCACGAATGACGCACTCGAGAGTAATCTTCCCTTTGTTTATGGCGCAGAGTGCTCGCGCAACAGGCTGGCTCACACAAGACAGTACGAGACGCTCTTCCAATTAGTCTGGGTGGGCTACCGCTTGCAGGCTGTGACCCTCAGAGATAGCCGCAGACGACGTGAGCTGAATTCATACGCATAATCGGAACATTCTGGTTTTAAAATCGTATAATTAAACGCTTCAAACATTTAAACACCAAGCGTTTTAAAAGGAAAAACTATGTTTATATGTCTAATAAAGGGGCGGCAATATGGTTGAGTTCTTGGGTGAAAACTGATTCAATATGAATTAGTGTGCTGCATATCTTTAAAAAAAAATATGCAAATTTTATGGTAACTGGTCCAAGTAACATTACAATTCATACGATTCTGCAAATGAGTAAAAACATTAGTAATTGGTAGTATTTAGTACCAAATTTTCTGTTCTGTATTCTGGGGTACTGCCGGCCCATGAAGCTATGTATTTTTATGAGCTGCCATTTTACAAATAAAGTGTCCACACACGAGTTGAAAGATTAAGTGTGAGTAGTGGTGACGAATAAGTTATATATAGCAATGACAAACAGACACAAAACCTCTGTTGTTCCCATGGCAATCAAATCATTAAGTAGAAACTCTACTAGAAACTGATATAAACTTTTCGCATATAAATTATGAGTCAGGTATGAATGTATATATATTTTTTTTTATAGTTATAATGTTTTGTTTGGTGTAATGCACCAATTGTAAGACAAATTTTTCTCATGGTAAATAAAGATTATGATTATTATTATATTCATAAATATATATATATATCCCTCCTACAAACACATTGTTTTTAAATTCTAACTAGATTTAGTATTCAGCAAAAAATCTAGACTGTTTTGAACAGTGTTATTTGCTCCTTCAGTTTTATTTGTTGCATTTGGGAGGGGGTTGGGAGAAGAACATTTTGGTTGTGCAGTGATTTTAGATGGTCAAGCATGATTCTGTTAAACATGGTTATATCAAAGTTTTTTTTTATTAAGTCTTGACGTTAGGTTCATGACTTTTTCTGTCAGAAATGAAAACCCTGCATGACGGCAAGGGATGGCTAAGAACAGGGAACAAACCTGGGACCATCCTGAAGACAGTCTAGAGCGCATACCCCATGACCAGGCAGCCACAAGTCATTCTTCCTCTAGAACAGGGGTTCTCAACCTGGGGGTCGCGACCCCCTTGTGGGTCGATTGACGATTTGCCAGGGGTCGCCTAAGACCATCAACAATAAGGATGGTTATTGTCTATTCTTCTACTGCTGTTGGGGGTGGGGTCGCGGCAGAGTGGTATATTGTAAAAAAGGGGTCGCCGAGCTTAAAAGGTTGAGAACCGCTGCTCTAGAATGTATGTTTATAAACAGGCATTTTCTTCGGTTATATGCAACACAGTAAAACGACCACGTGAATTTTCATATAACGGGACTTGTTTGTAATTGAGCATTACATAAGGTCACAGACGTCACATGAGGATGAGACCTACCGCACATCGAATAACATTTTTGGGACAGAGCATTTCTGTTGTCCTGACGAGGCTACGGTCTTACAAGACACCCCAGGCAGATGAAACAATACGATGTATGTGTAGGACGATAACTAATAATTAACAAGAGTGATAATACATGGCAAACATACGGTTTTATTAGCGGCACGTCTGCCATTCAACTGAAAACTCCCAACTGGGAATTCCGAAAAGATATTCGGCCCGGTGTCGAAAGGTTCTCATTCTGTCAGTGCCACGCATTCCAAAGTGACGACAACAGAACGTCAACAAGAAGGTGGCCAAGTGAAAAAATGAACACAAAAGATAAAACGAAACAAACCCAAAATCTCAGCACGACACAACGCCCGCTTTCATTTCATAATCGCGTCTGCAAGCAGAACACCGAGGCTTCCCATTGGCTGGACACAACGGAAGTTATTCACAGTTTTTATTTTACATTCTACAAATTTAATAAAATTAAAAAACAACAACTGGGCATTACAAGAAAACAAATATTTCTTATCTTTATATCTTATATAATACAGACGTTACTTCAAAAAAGAAGATGATTACGTCTTACGCGTCATGCATTTAGTCATGCATATTGACCAATGACTTAAACTCTGCCAAGTCACTGGTTTTCCTGGCTAGCTCAGGCAACCCATTCCATTCTCTAATCGCACTAGGGAAGAAGGAGGATTAGTACAAATTTGTCCTAGCATATGGGATGAGGAATGTGCCTTTATTTTTATGTCTTTCTGAGTATTTTATTAAATTTGTTTTTTGTATTTGAAGATTATGGTTCAGTGTTTTATGTATAATTGCTACTTTACTTTTGAGTCTTCTGTCCTGAAGGCTTTCTAAATTTAACTAAAGGTGTTACTCTAGTCAAATGTGAATATTCGTTTGTTATGAATCTCACTGCTCTATTGTGTGTCTGTTCCAGTTTCTTAATGTTTTCTTGAGTTGAGGAGTCCCAAACGGAGGATGCATATTCTAATATTCCGAAGAGGACAACAATTACGTTGACAGAGATAGAAGAGCACACCAGAACAAACAGTATGTTTCGTGTCTATTTACAATGCCAAATTTTGACTTGAGTCATGTCTACAATTTTAAGCCGGTAGGATTTAGGATAGAAGAAAATGTTTTTTTCCATCTAATTTTCAAAGAACATAAAGTTAGTTTGCCCCCCTTTTTTATTTTTCGCAAATGATAAAATGATGTGGCTATGCCTTCAACGTTTCTCTTCTTAATAAATGTATTTTAAAAGTACCGGTAAATTAAAAAAAAAACAACACTTTTCTATGATTATGACAACAGTTTTCTATGATTATGACAACACTTTTCTATGATTATGACAACACTTTTCTATAATTATGACAACACTTTTCTAAGATTATGACAACACTTTTCTATGATTATGACAACATTTTTCTATGATTATGACAGCACTTTTAAATCAACATGCAATAAAGAGCACAACCATTTTTATTTGTTTGATTAATCATTTCTTTCTCAAAGTAAAACTCGACGGCTCAAAAACATATCAAAGTTGAATTCTTTGTCTGCTGGTCACGTGAGAAGTACGTCAAACTCTCAACGTTCCAACCATGTAATCCCTTGTGCTTTATTTTTACCCCCGTACATGGGTTTATTGTGGTTTCCTTTCCTGAAGAGGGCTCCCTGGTCGTGCGCTATGCATGCTGGACTGTCGATAGGTCGTCATGATGGTCCCCGGGTTTTTTAGTTTAACCCTTGCCTGCCGCCATCCCCCGGGAAGTTTGGACTGGGAAGTAGATCATCTTGAACTCTGAAGGAACACCCGAAACAAAGATGATGTAAAGGTCATCAGTTTCTATGGTTGACAACGAGGGTGTCGTGTGGCCAGCACAACGATCAACCACCTTTGCTTTCTCAAAGTTATGCCAGGTGCCATTAAGAGTTGGGCAGACTCAGAAGCGTCCTAAAAATCTCGAAAATTCAAAACCCAAGTCTTCCCCGAGACTCGAACTAGAGACCTCTAGGTTCAGAAACCAACCACTTGACCCCTCAGTCCAGGCACGCACGCACGCACACTGTCAGACACTTAGTTTGTATTTGTAGTTATGTAGAGACGCACCATAGTGGACGAATTTTGAACGTGACTAGTGACGCTTGGACTTAGTTGGGTTGGAGGCTTCTTAGAGACAGAGAATCAGTTGGTGATAGGATTTCATAGGGGTAGGACGTATTTTATCCACAGAGACATCGACTGTGGCCTTTTGTTGGATTATACTTTATTTAAACTGTTCAACGGAGTTTCAGACTCGTCTTTTCACTTTTACAAATAGATGTTGTGCTTGTTTACTTGTGAGTTGATCGATCGCATTGTAATACACCCGCACAAGAAACCCAGACATCTGCAGAGTTATCTGACACAATCTGACAGGCCTCAACAGTTTACAAGATAGACAGGCATACATCACAACACACACACACAGAGACAGACAGACAGACAGACACACACACACAAAAAGAAGATGAAAACGTCTTTCGCATCTCACGCGTCAATCTAGCCATGCATGCTAATCAATGACCTAAACCCTGCTAAGGCGTTGGTTTTCCTGGCTGATTCAGGCAACCCATTCCATTCTCTAATGGCACTAGGGAAGAAGGAGCCCTTGTACGAATTTGTTCTAGCGTATGGAATAAGAAACGTGAATATTACAAGACGGACCCACTCTTTAACCTTACAACGAGCACACTCTCTGATGCTACAGCTTTCTCAAGACAATGCCTACTTTCACGTCTGTTATTTCTCTGTCATGGGCGTGGCCCCCCCCCCTGGCTACGAGAAGGGTAGGTTGCCAAGGGACACACCACCCCCCTCCAATCTTCCTTAACGCCACACTTATGTCTACGAAATGTATCAACGTGTGTGGCCGAGGAGATAGGGCGTACATTATTTTGTCTCTCTGTTAATCTGGAAGCCAGTAAATTGGCCGTAAGATGAATGGCCGTGTCTGGTGATAGAGATAGTGAAAGACATATATCTTACCACCTACCCCCCCACAGCACCCCTCCGCCTCCAGCACTCAACAGGGGAGATAGCAGAAATATTTAGCTACATTCTATCTACAAGCATCTACACACACACACACACACACGTCGTTACACTCACACTTCGTTACAAGGACACACACACACAAACAAGCATTTATATATTTGTTATTGTGCATTCTACATGAGTGTCATTCATTCTGAATCCCCACCGCGTCTCTCTCTTTCCATCTCTCTCTCTCTCTCTCTCTCTCTCGCTGTCTGTCTTTTACATATGTAAAACGTATGTAGCAACTGCATTATATATCTTCACAGTTCAGTACAAGAACATATAGTGGGTAACTTACATGTTCAGTAAGCGCGGTGGCTGAGCGGTAAAGCGCTTGGCTTCCAAACCGGGGGTCCCGGGTGTGAATCATGGGGTTTTTAATTTCGGGATCTTTGGGCGCCTCTGATGGGTATCTGACATTAGTTGGGGAAAAGTAAAGGCGGTTGGTCGTTGTGCTGGCCACATGACACCCACGTAAACCGCAGGCCACAGAAACAGACGACCTTTACTTCATCTGCCCAATAGACCACAAGATCTGAATGGTGAACTTCACTTTTTTTTTAAACTACATGTTCAATCAAGACAGCCGCCAGGCAGGATAAGCAGGACTTAAGTCCGGGGACACCCAACAGGAGGTGGCAGCTTCAGGCTTTTTATATGCATTATAAACGTATTTGGAGGTGTCTGGCTTGAGGGGGAGGGAGAGGTAGACTGAGGGGCCCACACGTACCCAGCTGTCTAGGGGCCAAATATTTCTGTCGCGGGGCCTGGCTCAATAGAACAGTGTAAAAAGGACGTCTCACATTTCAAGCCGATTGTTCAATTAATTGTTACGTACAACAGAACACAAAAAGGAGCAAAGATTATTAAAAATAATAAATAATAATAAAAGTGAACGAAATAATCTAAGCCTAGGCACATAACGAGTCAAAGCTATTTCTATTTCGTCGAGCTAGTTATTTTAGTTTTAGTTTTCGTTCTTCGGCTTATAATTATTTTATTTTGTTTCTGTTTCATTTCTAATCGTTGATTTTAGTTGTGTTAGCGTAGACTTCGTCAACTAGGATGGTCCAGACATGGAGACACATGAAGTGGTCCAAACATAGAGACACGCATAGGCTGTGGTCTAGATGTAGAGACACACATTAATAATGGTCAAGGCGTAGAGACATGTCGATGTAGTGGTCAAGACGGACACACATACGAAGAGGTCAAGACGTAGAGACCCACAGAAGTAGTGGTCAAGAAGTGGAGACCCACAGAAGTAGTGGTCAAGACGTAGAGACCCACAGAAGTAGTGGTCAAGAAGTGGAGACCCACAGAAGTAGTGGTCAAGAAGTGGAGACCCACAGAAGTAGTGGTCAAGACGTAGAGACCCACAGAAGTAGTGGTCAAGAAGTGGAGACCCACAGAAGTAGTGGTCAAGACGTATAGACCCACAGAAGTAGTGGTCAAGACGTAGAGACCCACAGAAGTAGTGGTCAAGACGTAGAGACCCACAGAAGTAGTGGTCAAGAAGTGGAGACCCACAGAAGTAGTGGTCAAGACGTAGAGACCCACAGAAGTAGTGGTCAAGAAGTGGAGACCCACAGATGTAGTGGTCAAGACGTAGAGACCCACAGAAGTAGTGGTCAAGACGTAGAGACCCACAGAAGTAGTGGTCAAGAAGTGGAGACCCACAGAAGTAGTGGTCAAGACGTAGAGACCCACAGAAGTAGTGGTCAAGAAGTGGAGACCCACAGAAGTAGTGTTCAAGACGTAGAGACCCACAGAAGTAGTGGTCAAGACGTAGAGACCCACAGAAGTAGTGGTCAAGACGTAGAGACCCACAGAAGTAGTGGTCAAGAAGTGGAGACCCACAGAAGTAGTGGTCAAGACGTAGAGACCCACAGAAGTAGTGGTCAAGAAGTGGAGACCCACAGAAGTAGTGTTCAAGACGTAGAGACCCAAAGAAGTAGTGGTCAAGACGTAGAGACCCACAGAAGTAGTGTTCAAGACGTAGAGACCCACAGAAGTAGTGGTCAAGACGTAGAGACCCACAGAAGTAGTGGTTAAGACGTAGAGACCCACAGAAGTAGTGGTCAAGAAGTGGAGACCCACAGAAGTAGTGGTCAAGACGTGGAGACCCACAGAAGTAGTGGTCAAGACGTAGAGACCCACAGAAGTAGTGGTCAAGAAGTGGAGACCCACAGAAGTAGTGGTCAAGACGTAGAGACCCACAGAAGTAGTGGTCAAGAAGTGGAGACCCACAGAAGTAGTGGTCAAGACGTGGAGACCCAGAGAACAAGTGGTCAAGAAGTAGAGACCCACAGAAGTAGTGGTCAAGAAGTAGTGGTAACCTCTTCGTGTTGGGAACTAAACTCACTTTTAAAAGTTAAACTAAAACTAGTTTTCAACTAAAATAAAGTAGTTAAACTATTAGTTTATCATGAATTTCAAAAGAGAGTTAAACTAAACTAAAGAAAGTTAATTAAACTATTACAAACTTTTTTTTTGGGGGGGGGGGGGGGGAAGGGGAGTGGTTGAACTAGTCCTACATAGATATAATCATCCGACTGTACGACTACGGTTCGATCTTATTCTTTCAACATTCTAGTAATATTTATCCATAATAAAATCAGTATTAAGGAATATGTTTCTTACATAAATGTTACTGCACAATAAAATAAAATGTCTAAATAAATAGGGGTGCTTGTATTTTTGCCTTGAATTAAAACCTTTAGGAAATAATGGTACTCTTAAATCTATATATATATATATATATATATATTAAATTATTATATAACGGAAAATCTTACTTGTACTGGTAAAGTTTAAAATCTCATTAAATAACATAAATTTAGAATTTCAAATTTAGATCTAGTATCCAAAGAAATAGAAACGAAATGGTTGGAGTTTTAAGAAACATTTGACCTGTATAACTATTTTTTAGTGTAAAATACATGCTTGACTAACCATGCCGATGTGCTATTTTCTTGTCTGACCACTAAAAATACAACTAACACTATTGCATAACCGTTAAACGCGCAAGGGAAAAAAAAACAGGGTGATCTTGTTATTATGAACTGCACACTCAGTACACTATATAGACCTACACGTGTACGTCTATCTGGCCAGGTGGTTAAAATCAGTCGGACACACCGTCTATTTACTTTCTGGGCAGGGAGGGTGTATAACTATTTTAGTGAGAGAGATATCTACGAACATACTTGACTAGTCACGCCAGTGTGTTATTTTCTTGTCTGACCTCTCCACATTAAGCAAACACTATTGTATAACGCTTAATGCAGGGTAGTCTTACAGTATTATCGACTACACACGTACAATACACTAGGCCTACATGTGGTCATGTGTATGTCTAGCTGATTAGGTTGTTAAAATCAGTTGGACACAGTCTATTTACTTTAAGGTCAGAGAGGGTGTGAATTAAGATTTTTTTTCTAGAGTTGGTTACCCTAATGCTTTTAGATCTATATAGGCCTAGCTGGAGTCACTAGGCGTTTATAATCAAAAGTATAATACTATAACACACGTACATTAGAGATAAAGGAATCTTGGTTTCTTTAAGTATAGGATTGTCTCCAAATCTCGAAGTACACCATTTCACGTGATTACGCAGACAAAACTGTGACCTACATATATTGCCAACCGCAACGCAGACAAAAGCATTGCCTGTCGGTGGTAGGGGTTTAAGTTCACTTTTCGCTGTCTGGCGACCAATAGATTTAAAACAATAATTTAGACAATTGGTCAGTCGGTGTGAGAGAGAGAAGAGACAGAGAGAGAGAGAGAAGATAGAGAGAGGGAGAAGAGACAGAGAGACAAGAGACAGAGAAGAAGAGACAAAGAGAGAGAGAAGAGACAGAGTGAGAAGAGAGACAGAGAGGAGACAGAGAGAGAGAGAGAGAGAACAGAGTACCTCTTAATGTCCAGTTTCGTTTTATTTTCAGCTATACTATGAGATCTAGAATCTCATCGATCACCCCAACAACGACTCAATCAAAACCCGGTCTCTCTTTTTGTACGATGACCAATAGCCCTCTCGTGTCCATCACTTATGTTTTTCTCGGTCATCAGCAGGACAGCTCACTCACCGTGCCATACCCGCGCGTGGAATCTAGTGCCCGGCCATCTTGTTTACGGAACATGGCTGCCAGACTTCAGACATATCTCGACCTACAGTCCCCCCGCCCCCATTTATCAATTTGTCAAGCGCCACCATCCACAATCTGGGCTTTTTATCAAGCCCGTTAAAATACGGGTTGGGAGGGGGGATCTTCCTTGTCCAGACGGAACTGTCCGCAGATGGGCGAACACGTCTACTGGCTGCAATGAAGCCATCCCAGATGTCACAGTGACACGATGTCAGTGGCGCTGCCGACGTGAGAACTTGACTTCTAGGCTCACTGCCCCTCGCTGCCCCGCCACAGTCGAAATTTGAAAGCAAAGTCCCCCATCATATATATGGCAGGTCATGAGCCATCTGTATAGTAGTACCATCTACAGACTGCAATATCTACTAGATCTATCTATAACTTAACTTCAAATTCGGCAAGACATGCAAGATATGTATAGCAATACCATCTACAGAATACATTATGTGGTCGAGAGGCCAAGTGCGCTTGAACTTGGCTTGGCTACCTAGAAGAGGGCTCGAGGTTCGACACCCCCGACTTGGGCAAAGTTGTGTTTACTGAACGCCTAAAGGCAGCACGGAAAACCAACTCCTAGATACCCCCTCCCCCCCCCCCCCAACTGGTTCACAAATGAAATTGGACCAAAGCGCTCTGAGCATGCTATAAGCATGAAAGTAGCGCTATATAAAAGCTATACTATAGATCTATCTATAAAGATGGCCTCTAGAGCCAAGGGAAAACCAAGTGTTGCCAGACCAGAGACTATCCAATACTGCTACCGGGTACTACCAATCATATCGAAGCATAATTTTCTTTTGACCAAAGCTTCAAGTTTTGAGATGTAATATTTGAGTACGTACTGCATGTGGACTACTTTTCCAATGCGCGCATGTAGCGGGCCGACTGTTCAGTGATTTCAGCGCATCGCTTTGTGTGCCACCGGATGTAAACTGTTTGTATGTCCTTCAGAGTAGAAGATAATTTACTTCCTAGTCCAAACCTCCCGCAGGACGACGGGAAGGGGAGCGGGCAGGGTTTGAACCATCGATAAATCCGAACGACAGTCCAGCGCGCAAACCGCCAGACCAGGCAGCCACCCATCAACAAGCTAAGAAATACTGATCTCTTTGTATGTACATATTAGCTTCCATTATCATTTTGCACGCATCTCTTTGGGAGAGAGAGAGAGAATGAAGTGAAAAAAATAGATGTGATTGTGGTGAAATAGTTACTATTTGTTTATGTTTGTGTAACGACTTGAGAATGTGTTCACAACACTTATTTAGTGTGCTACTGTCCAAGTCTCTTTCGTCAGTTCATGTGTCGTTCTAGTTTAATAAAGCCTTGTCTTAGGTCACTCTTCAGGGTTCCTTTATTTCTTATTACAATGATAGATAGATTTAGAGAGAGAGAGGGCTTAAATAGAAAGAGAGAGAGGGCTTAAAAAGAAAGAGAGAGAGAGAGGGCTAATAAAGAAAGAGATATGATAGAGAGGAGGAGAGAGATAAAATAAGAAAGAGGGAGAGACAAAGTATTGCGTGTAAGCACAGGCCATTGTGCATGTAGCCCTTCCGGTCTATGTAATTAACGCCAGCAGATCTGCTCACTGGTATAACCACCCGGAGATCACGAGTGCTGTATCTCATCGCGTATACCGGCTGAAAGAGACACTACAGTGCACTGAGGTGATTGGAGTGAAGGAGGCAAAGGGGGGAGGGGGGAGGCAGGAGGTTGCACTACAAAGATACATAATTATTTACTTAACTCTAAATAGTTGCCGCAGTCGTTTCACGGAATAGCCCGAGTCCCCAGTGATGAGGCAGGGGGGGAAGTCTGTCGGCTGGTGACGACGGAGTCTTAGCAGACGAGAGAAGCCATCTTTTGAAATAAGAACTCTAGCGTCTACCTACCCCAGAGGACCACCCCGTAGATTCAGCCTGGGTACCCTGTATGAAGTGTTCATGTTTTTTGTGTGTAAGTCTAAGTGTGTATGTCTAAGTGTGTAGTTCCTCTGGCTCAATGATATCGAACTACTTTTTTGAAATAGTGAGGTGGCCGGCTGGATGAGGGAATGGCAGCTGAACTATTTTAGATCCAAACCTAAAGAGGTATTTGAATCGCTCCACGTCGATGATATTGATTCGCATCACGTATCTGTTCGCGCTACTGAACGATTATAAACCTCGCCAGTACGCTCTGGTTGGTCAAGATAGGGGAGCAACCAGGGGCTACAATCTAAAAGCATAGCGCTTGCTTGGCGGGCCCCATGCTAACAGTATGACTCTGATGAGCCTGCTGTCTGTTAGACGCAAGAGAAACTTATCACGAATTAAATATCACAATACGTAAGGAATCAGACCTCTGGACTGTCATCCATCCGTGTGTCCACTTTTCAAGTACCGGTAAACTCTCTATCTACTTTTTTAATATTAGAACTCATAAGGAATCAGACCTCTGGACTCTCATCCATCCGTGGGTCCACTTTTCAAGTACCGGTAAACTCTCTATCTACTTTTTTAAATATAAGAACTAGATCTTTCTACCTTACCAAAACGACAAGTGTGACAGATTGAAAGAGATACCTTTAAGTTTAGAAATCTTGGAATAGGGGTGGCTTGTGACAGCATTTTCGGCAAGAATTTTTCTCTGTTTGATATTTATGATTTTCTGATGACTCTTTCAGAACTTCAGACGTTATGTCACGGTCGTCTGCTGTTTTCTGCAGGGTCGAGAAAGATAGACCGGAAATCGCATTCTTGCATTTATGTGATGAGAGCCGGGAAGATACAGCCAAACCATTTTACTTAATAGACCAAAATAAAATACTGTTAAAAAAAGATGACGTCATTTCCTGTCAGTACCTTGAGCTACTTCTGGGAACAGGTTGTCATGTGTCGTGTTTTCTACCGGAAGCTGTATGGACGGACGTCGTACTGCAACATGGGTAGGACTCGTGAATTAAACAAGATGTCGCTATGATAAACACCGAGTAGCCTAATAATAGAAAATCAGAGGCGTCGGTCACAAAACCTAAAGAGTAACAAACTATTGGAAAAAAAATGCATACATTTTTTATTTTTCGGTCGTGTAAAACCATTTGAGATTAATCAAATTTACAGAGGAGGTGCTTAAATTTGAATTTCAAGATTTTTTTCTTCCAATTATTAAGTGGGCAGGTTTTGAAGTCACACCATACATTTTGTTTCAACGGATTCTGCCTTAACTCTTTCTCTCCGTAATTATTTTTCCACATTTTAAAGGAATTCTTTATTTTGCGCATTACTATTTCACTACCCTTGTTATGACTGGGCTTCAATAGCTTTGTTTGAAAATGTAATCAGAAAATGTATTTTGGTGTAGAAGTAAAAGGAAACGCATGCTCTTTTTTATATAATTCAAAGTCAAGTTTTAAAAAAAAAAATGTATACTAATTTACTTCAATTAGGTCAAATCAACGATGGTATCGTCGATTAGGAGAGAAAGTGTTAAAAAGACGCGGTGAAAGCGGCCTTCCGGAGACAAACCAAAATGACCACCCCCATTGTATCAGTATCAGATGCATTGCTCCACTGCTATTTTGAAGTATCCGGTGTAAACGGGTTGACACCTCAGCACGAAACAGCTAACTGTCGGGTAGGGGGAATTCCCGATGAGACCAGAGTATTTATTGCAAACAGAGGGGGGAGGTCGGGAAACTGTGAGAGGGAGGGGGGGGGGAAGGTAGGCAACACAGAGGTGAACATCTGGGGGGGGAGGGCTGCTGCGTCCCCCCCCCCCACCCCCACCCCCTTCACTCTAATAATACGCTTAGCTTTCAACTGAGTGGAATAGATGGCCATCTTGATGAAGTAAATTGTTTTAGTCAGCCGTCGTGGTCTGGTGTAAAGCATATATGCCAGCGCTATCACTATTTACCCTTGTCACAGTATTATCGCCGGCCCAAGGGGGGGGGGGGGAGAGAAGTCGGGCTGTACTCACGCGAAGGGGAAAGCACCGCCGGGTCCCGGAAGTGCAAATCGGCAGACGCAAGGCCATTAGAAACCTATTAACATATCAAGCTCGTAATTAGAGGGGAGGAGGGGAGAGTATGTGGTCAGCTTATTGGGATTTAAATATGCTTCAAACAGTTTTAATGTCAAATAATCACACATGTGCCCCATTTTTTCTGTTTTACAATAATTGATAGATCTAAGGGTCAGCCTCAAATATAACGATACGTTCATATCAATTATCTAGATCTAGTAGCCTATGTCGCGATTCAAAAGGCTGTTGTGTTTATAAATAAACTAGTGGCATGGGAACACTTGAAGCAGAGCATTCCCCTGGCAATACAATAGGTGACCACCGCACTGATAAAATGATTTTAGAAAATTAACCAATGCATTAGGGTTCAATAACATTTTTTTTTTTTTTACAAATCAAACAAATCATAAAATGCAAAAACCTAAAACTAAAAGCTATTTAAGCCAGAATTAGAATATGAGCCCTCTATTTAGGACCCTTCAACTTACGAAAACAATTCAATTATTTTTTTTTTAAAATCCTTTTTCAAAGAAAAAATAAACAAAGCTTATCTAAGGGAAATAACTCCGCACTTAAAAACTATATTCGATACCAAACAAACGAATCAATGATTAATTTACTAATAAGTTTTTTTTTGTTTTTTTTAATGATTTATGTTTAGTAAGTTTAAATAAAGAAGTGTTTAAAATTTTCAACTCATCCAAGAATCCAAATAACGTGTTGTATTATCTGCGTGGATGAAACCCAACAATATTAGCCGCAACTGTGAATACTGAATGATTAATTTCCCTTGTCGGTGTCATACAAACCGCCAGTACGGTAATTAGTTGACTAATTTGTTGTTTTGTTTTTAAATTATTGACTCGTGTTATGTCTATGACAAGAAATAATTGTGCAAAGTTTCAACTTGATTTGAGACTAGGTGTGGGAGAAATAACGTGTACAAACTTTTTACCAGACACAGTGGTTTGATTTAAGCTTTGTAATAATAATAATAAAATACTAGAACAGGCGCAATATGGAGCAATAAAGTAAAATGTTTTTAACGAACGAGTTCAGGACAGAAGATTAAACGATAAAGTAACACTAATGCATAAGCCCCCAAACCATGACAAAATACTAAAAAAAAAGGACACAAAGACAAAAGCACATTTCTTATTACAATACACTGAATAGGTAGTAGACTCTTATAAATGCTCTTTCTTCCCTATAGCCATTAGAGCACGGAACGGGTTGCCTGAATCAGCCAGGAAAACCAATGACTTAGTAGAGTTGGTAAGGTTAATTAACACGCACGACTAGACTCAAAGATTGACACATGAATACGTTTAGATGCAGATCTAATTATGGAACGTCTGCAATTGATAAGTTAATGTAAGAAGATATGTGAGTTACTTCTATATATCAAACAGAGGTTTTATGAACTAGATCTAGATTGGGTCTATGAAATGTAATTTCACGGTCTTCGTCAAGCATCTTTTTACACATTTGTATGGAAATAGATGTTGGAGGTGTTTGACACATTAGAAAATAAACTGTGGTCGAGTTCGAATCATTTTGGCGTTTCCATTCATTAGAATAATTCAATTTTATAGCCAATATTTTTTCTGAATGCAAGATGTGTATTTTGGAAATGTCATTTGTAAGCTACACACACATACTGGATCAGATCTGTAAACGTAAAGTGGACGCAACTGGCTTTATTCCTCAACATATTTTATTTTATTACAGGTACTTAATTTATGATGATCACTTGGTCACTGGGGTCGGGGAGTTATTTGTATGTTTCTCGAGTTTAACGAATGTAGTCTTAGCTGGTTACATATGACCTACAGTACGTATATAGATGCATAGTACATGTAAGCCCTGATAGTTTTCTCAATATGTTTCAATACATTCCATTCCTCGTAGCAGAATATGATGCAAGGGAAACAACTAAGTAAATATAAATTATATATTGTTCCCTTCAATACAGAGTTATGTAAGTTAGTGTTATGCATTTGATTACATGTTGAAGTTGTGGTCTGAATTTAATTAACCAGTCAAGGTTCAGGAATAATCTTGAGCTACTACAATACACACACCAAAATATATAATTTGTCATATGCCTTTAACATTTCATATTTCTGTAATAGCAAATCAGAGCGACAACTAAATTTCATTAATACCTAATATTTTAATTACATTATAATAAACCGGACTTAGGATAGAATCGCAAAAATAACTATGCTTAGCCTTTTCTGACTTTCAAAGGTCTTGTAAGACATCCATGTACCATTTTTATAATCATAAACGTACGAAAATAAATAAAAATAAATAAGAGGTTATACATAATAGACCTTTCTAATGCAATAAAATAATTTAAACATCGAATACTCTATAGTGAATACACCATTTCAAAACATACATGATACAATTTGTCCCGATAAAATAAACTAAAGTGACGACAAACAGAAGACGCAAACATTTTTGTTCCTTTATTTCATGAAATCAATTATGTAAAAAATAAAAACAACACCACATTTAAAATAAAAAATGAAGCTATGATTTGAGTTATGAATACACATGGGCTCTCTGCATGTTTTGCAAACAATACGGTACACAAATAACAACACACAATAAACATGTTCATTTCAGCATATATATATAAATTAAAAAGAACAAAAAAAAGAAAAAGGTTGAATATGGATCTAACTTATGTTAAAATATATTTGGTTGTGATCTATCTGCGCGTACGATTTATCCAACTGTTTGTGCTGAGCATGATATGAGTCTTAAGTAGCCAAATGACAAACGCTGACTACAAATGTCATTGGGCTGCTCAACTGTTTGTTTGATCATGACACCAGGAGATCAATTCTCTTTCTCAATTCTATGATATTTTGTCATCTAAAATTCCTTTTGGTTGTGTTTTCAAAGCTGTCAGAGGCAGAGTTAGTTTACTATGTGCTTATTATCTTGGGAGAAAGCAAAAAAAAAAGAAAATTAAATGTACCCCCTTTTCAGACCTTGCAATCTATGGAGCAGATGATGTTATGATTGTCTGTTGCGCTCGTTATTCGTTGGTCAACGAAACGGATGACCTTTCTTTTTCTCATCCCGTGATAACCCTTCAAACCATCACAAAGTCTTATATTCAGGACCAAATCGGCTCTTTTGAATCATTTTATTCCTTAATTTCTCTGAACAACAATAAAAGTATCTTAACTACTGTTAACTCTTTCTCTCCTAACTGACGATACCAACATTGATTCCACCAGAATGTGGTAAATAATTATGGAGAGAAAGAGTTAAGGCAATTGTGTTCTTATTTACCCATAAAATTGACTGAAGACACCGTCAGACATTTAAAATTGCTCTATCTGCTTGTGTTGATTAAAATCCAAAAACTGGGACAACATGCAATAAATTTTGTTATTCTGAAATTTATACTTTTGAAAGTTCATCTTTCCAACTTTTACTGGCCAAACATCTGCTGTTACAAGGTAATTTCTCTTGATTAAATGATATTCTGTGCTACAGACAGAGTACTTTTTTTCCTGTCAAATCTTGGAACAGCACTTGCCTATATGTCACTAAGACTCAGAGTATCATTTTCGCATATGTATAATACTTAGAATTGTAAAATACTGTGCAGTAATGTGTTGTCATAGACTGTGACAAAGAAAAGTCACATAGAAAACAGAAACAATGATCTGTATGTAACTCAAGATGAATGCTCTCTGTATGACATGATCTCTAGTATAGTGATGAAAAGATGGAGATTGATTTTATTTCAAATAACAACAATAGAAGAAATTGTAAAAAAAAAAATAATTAAAAAACTCAAAGTTGGTGGTTAAAACCCAAACTTACAGAAATGTAAAAGAAAAGCAAAGGCTGAACAGAATATGAAATCCAATGTTTCAAAATGATTAAAAGCAAGAGCTGAACAAATTGATCTGAAATTGGCTACAGTAAAAACAAACAGAACTGAAGGATGCACATCAATGTCTGTACATGTTTTTGTTAGCCATCAATACTTTTGTACAATTAATTGCCAGAAGAGAAACTAACACATGGTTGTCTTTAACTCTATCCAAAGAGAGTTACCAACATAGCCAGTGACAACATTTCCATACAGGAAAAGGAGGGGGGGGGCAGTAGTCAATTCTTCAAGCAATTACATTTCTTTCCCATTACAAAACTACTCTGAACATGACAATCAATGTACACAGCCAATAAACTATTCACATACGAGGGCCTGTTTGGTTAAAGTGCTTATATAAAATAAATGTCTACTGCAGCGCAAGTCAATAAAATGTTGACACTGCCATGAACACAACATAAAATTTCATATGCCAAGTTGTTTATCAGCAGTCTCAGCTGGTTAGGATTTATAAAAATATTTAGTTTGATTCAAAGCTTTGTTAGCGAAGTCATCATCTGTGATTCTATCCCAGTCCTGCTGAGTTTGGCCAACGATAAAGCCAAGGTTGCGCCGACGGTTCTGAACTTTCTTTTCCTCCAAATCTGCCCAACGCACCTTGAAAATAAAGTAAAAATAGACATTGAAGACTGAATCTCTAAGTATATTAAAATATTAATTTATACCTGAACTACGACTATTCTTCAAGCTGATTTAAATTACACTTAAATTTTGTTTACTGTAATTGTGCTTGTATTTCTTACCCAACCAAAAATGGGTTGTAAATAAATGTAATATATCAAGCCATGCAGACTACAAACGTTTAGATTATATCTTATGGTGCTCATTAAAATCAAGCCAATTTAACATCAACCTACTCTCTTCTTCCCGGGCAAAGATTCTCTTGTATTATATTCATCGTCCATCTGGTCCAGTTGTAGGTATTCATTGAGACTTTGATGTTCTAGAATGTGTTTTTTACTCACTCGAATGCCGTCCAGCTTGTCTATGAGAAACAAAAAGAAAGAATTTAAAAATAATAAAGCAGCAAATACATCTTATCAAGAGAAAACAAAACTTTGGCAATGGGATCTAATAAAGTAGTTTTCTTTTTTTATTACTTACCTAGAGTTTCTTCAGATGTATCCAACTCCCACTTGGACTTGACATAAATCTGTTAAAACATCAGAAATGAGAGATGGCTCTTGGTTTCTACATTCATACATTTTTTTGACCAAGCAGTAGCCATCAAGTCACTAATACTAAACAACAGTTAAATTGGATTAAGGTAGACTATGGGACAGGCTTGTTTACTGAAACTAATCAATTTTGTTCTCTAGGTTTCCATTCTGAAACATAATGCTCATTAATAATGACACCAAACTTCATGCGAACGGTGGACTGGTTCAAACATCGGCTTGGTTCTGAAATCAACTCATTAATCCCCAACAAAAACAAAATTGTTTTCACCAGATCTTGACAGTTTCTGCAGCAAGAACAAAATATTTTAGCATGTGATTTGTAAAGGATGCAAGTTTTTAAGTTTAGGTTTCATACCATTTTTTGAAAAAGAATGCTAGCACAGAGGGAACAAACACATCAACAATAACTATTCAACAGTTAGCCCATTTGCAAAATTTAGTTTAGTTTTTTGCCTAAAGTTATTCTTAGAGAAAAACAAACATTTGAACTAATATTTCAAAACAATGTATTTGGGGCTCAGCACTCTGTTCTTCTGAAGCATGATGATGATTACATGGCATAGTATTCAAAGGGTTAATGGCTGAAACTTTTTTGTCAACAAATTTCATTACATCTTATAAATAATTCTCTCAGCTAGAAACGGAAATGCTCTGAAATATACATTAATTGATACAAGTTTTAGAATTTGTCTTTTCTTAAAGGGCATGGATGACAATTTCGGTTGGCTTTCTAATTAGATGGTATCAAGAAACGTAAGAAAAAAATTTTAAGACATTCAAATGTTCACAATCAGTTCTACCAGCAAGCTGAAAACAAATGGTTTATAAATATTTTTGTCCAGCGTGTGGCTTAGAGAAAGAAACAAACTATTAGTAAAGCTTTTATAGAATTAATCATTTTAATTAAAAAATTTGTTTACAGAACTGAAAATAAAAATGTTTTATTAACCAAATTAAAGTCTGCAAATCAGTGTCCAAACAAATAGAAAATCTGAAATGGAACAGATAGTATAAACAAAGAAACTATTAGCTGTCAGCAATTTTATGAACTAGAGAAGTCTGAGGTCAAGATTTGAGGATGCCTAGTGACTTGCTTCTGAAATACTCATATTAATGTTTTCATGAAACAACTAAAAATAAAAAGAGAGATGCATTTATAAGACCTACTAATCATTCTATTGAATACAGAAATGAAGTCTATTTGTTTCTTTTTTTCTAGGTTGTTTACATGTTGGATATCAGTGACAGTACTGCTTCTTTATTTATGTACACATTTTTAATAAAAAAAAAAGGAAACCACCCACTAAAACGTGACAAACATGTCATTTTGACTTAATGGAACCACTTATAGACGGAATTTTATGTACACATTTTAGTATCTATTTAATTATAATGGCAATTATCACGGCTAAATTCTATCAGTGTTTCTCATTTTTTGTCAACTAGGTAATATTTGTAACAATAAAAGGTTAAGGTCTATCGCATTCTATCAAGCATGAAGTAGGGCGTCAGACATATTTCGGTAACGCACATAATAAAAATTAACATGAGGATTTTCTATTGAAAACTATGTTGCCATTCCGTTATACAACAGAATAGAACAGAAATGACTTCCCACAGGACAAACAATCTAGTACCAATAATCTAGTAGAGGTTACTTTCTCCTGTTATCAAATTTGACAAGACGTGCAACCACAGCATCATTCTGGCAAACATACACTTAAGACTTTGATTACTTCTAAAAAAAAACTGTTTCACTCACAAGAGTCCCTAGTTGGTTTACAAGTTGGTTATAACTATCACACCATGTTTATACAAATCTTCCCAGCACAGTGAATGTGTATTTCCTGTTTTATCATAAAACTGAGACTGTAAATTAATGTCAAGATTTGATTTTTTTAAATACATTCAGTAGTGGAAACTTTTATTAAGTAGCGATGTTGACAAATTATGGACATCCATTACATTGCTCATACAACTACAATAGGATTTAGCCCTGTTGTGAAAATAAGTTGTGAACATTATTTTAAAAAAGAATGAGAATTTTATGTAACATGAAGAATGTATCAAATGAAGAAGTCTGCCAAGAGTAAAAATTGTATCTGCCATTATGAGAATTTGCTAAAAATGTTAGATGGTATGAACATGTGGTAATCTGAAAATTGTTCTTTAAACAATTTTTACAGAAGAATTCTCTCAAGTGCCAAAAAGAAAGAAGAAAATTAAATCTGTTTCTATTGTTTAGTCTTTTTCAACTAAAACAACAACCACTGATATTTTGCAATTTTCTTATCTGCAGCATTAGAGGTGGATTCTAGCTATGAAATCGCGATGCTACAGGGTTCTAGTTATTACTTATGAATGAGCTTATAAACATGACAGTCATTGGAAGTTATTTTGATTTTGGTAAAAGACATTTCTCATGTTCTGCCCCAATGGTCGAAAAGATTAAAGGACTGGAGAGAGAGAGAAATACTCATTTACTCACATATATACACTGAATTTCTTTTTGTTAAGTAGAAAATATGTCCCCACCTCCATTACTTCATAATATTTAATCAGCTCAATTCTTTTAAATGAAAATGTAAAGCGATAATGTCAATCTATCTTTCAGTAAAAAGAGTTCTGGAAATGTTATCTTGTGTTACAGACAGGACAATGTTATAGTGCACATTTTTTTAATACATGCACATTTTCAAAAGTCAGCTTTTTTTTTTAACACCATTTTTACAACTAATATTTACAAGCTATAATTTTGTTTGACTAGGTGTAGATTAATTATCCATATAAAAATGAATCTTTGCTTCATGATTGTTAACAAGAGATGTGAAATGTGTATTGATGTATTCAATGATTAGATACAGCAAGTAAATCTATCAACAGGATTCAAATGTTGGTATTTACAATGTTCGCAAATCATGCCTTCAAAAATCCATCTCTTGTAATACAAGCATAACATTTCTACTAAAAACATAAATATTTTCGTATCATTTTAGAACTATGTTTATGTTACGATAAGGCCATTCGGTCTTAGCTTGCATTATATATTATGTCTCAGCGGATATTGATCATTTTGTTTACATCACTAGAGAGTGTTAATTTTCTTATCTCAATTAAGATCTTTCTAACTTTACAAAGAGTATAAAAAAAGAAAAACAAGCCAAGTCAAAGTACTTACCTAAAGACTCTTGCCTCACAAGTAACTAACTATAAAAAATAAAGAAACAATAAAAAAAAAACAGAATGTGTTACCCCATCTGATGGTGTCTCCTCTTCTTCTTCCTCTTGACCCTCTTTCTTCTCCTGCACCTCCTTAGCCCCAGCAGCTGACTCCTCCATGACAACCTTTTCATTCAAAAACAAACTTTCTATATTCATGACAGTTGACAGTAAACAGAAAATATTGGAATTGTAGACCCCCTACAAAAACAAACTTTCTATATTCATGACAGCTGACGCTATACAGAAAATATTTGGTTTGTAGACCCGTACAAAAACAAACTTTCTATATTCATGACCCTTAACAGAAAATATTTGATTTGTAGACCCGTACAAAAAACAAACGTGGTCTAAAACTTGCATCTGCCCTTGTAGGACCAGTCATTTATATATAATCAATGAATGAATATTTCCAAACCACTTTCAAGTTAAACATTATTAAGAGTCATATCTGTTTGATTGTCATGAGTGCTCTATGACTTGTATTCTAAGATATATCAGGAGAGGAAAGAAGAGGAACATAAGGGGGGTGCTGCCTCCACATCAGTCTGGGCAGTACTATGTGGTATACAAGTAGATTAAGCAACACTAGATAAGTCTAGCATCTATTATTATTATAGCTTTAATATAGCGCTACTTTCATGCTTATAGCATGCTCAGAGCGCTTTGGTCCAATCTCATTTGTGGACCAGTGTGTGTGTGTGGGGGGGGGGGGGGGGAGGGAGGGTATCTAGGATGGTTTTCCGTGCTGTCTTTAGGCGCTCAGTAAACGCAACTCTGCCCGAGTCGGGTGTCGAACCCCGAGCCCCCTTCTAGGTAGCCAAGACAAGCCAAGTTCAAGCGCACTAAGCCTCTCGACCACGCTTCCCACCATCTATGATAAATTGAAAGCCGTTGCTACATTACTATATTGTATGATTTGATTGATGTTAACAGCTTGTAGATGAAATATGACTGGAGAAAGCTATGTCCTGTTAACATAGCCCCTTAGCTGCTAACTCATCATGTTCATTTGCTGTTGTAATATACAGTACATCTATCATAAGGCTCTCAGTTCTTTCACTTAAGAGATAGGGTCTGGGAGATAACAGATTCTTTGGTTAGAAATCTGGAACAAGTCAGAAAAGGGTTGAGAATTATGGAGGCAGATGAAGAAACCAGACCACAAAGATGCATGGTTGAATTAAAGCGAGAAGAACAAGGTCGTCCATGCCCAGTTCAGAGTCAGGGATTGCTCAATCAGTGGGCAATTTGGGCTATTCAAGAAGAATTACAACACAGGATTCCACCATAGCAGAGACAAAGAAACAATAGACCACATTTTGGGACAAGGCGTGGTTCATGCTCAAGTACAGGTTACTCCTTGTACAGGGACAGACAGACCTTAAAACACACTGCCCAATTTATTTCATGTGCTCTAAAAGGAATAAGCCTAGCACGATACTCCTCAAAGAACTCGTTTCAGATACGGATCAAGGAAGTTTTAACTCAAGTGTCCTAAAGAAACACAACAAAAGTACAACCTCTGGTATTGACTCCTCTTGTAGCAGCCAGCGCAGATCAAGTCGAATGTAGTGACAAGGAAGCTGCTCCCAGTTGTTCTTCACCTGCAAAACATTCCAAACATTTTATTCCTTGAGAAATGTGTATCATTAAACATTTATTCCTTGAGAAATGTGTGTCATTAAACATTTATTCCTTGAGAAATGTGTATCATTAAACATTTATTCCTTGAGAAATGTGTGTCATTAAACATTTATTCCTTGAGAAATGAGTATCATTAAACATTTATTCCCTGGGAAATGTGTATCATTAAACATTTATTCCTTGAGAAATGTGTATCATTAAACATTTATTCCCTGGGAAATGTATATCATTAAACATTTATTCCTTGGGAAATGTGTATCATTAAACATTTATTCCTTGGGAAATGTGTATCATTAAACATTTATTCCTTGGGAAATGTGTATCATTAAACATTTACTCCTTGGGAAATGTGTATCATTAAACATTTATTCCTTGGGAAATGTGTATCATTAAACATTTATTCCTTGGGAAATGTGTATCATTAAACATTTATTCCTTGGGAAATGTGTATCATTAAACATTTATTCCTTGGGAAATGTGTATCATTAAACATTTACTCCTTGGGAAATGTGTATCATTAAACATTTATTCCTTGGGAAATGTGTATCATTAAACATTTATTCCTTGGGAAATGTGTATCATTCAACATTTATTCCTTGAGAAATGTGTATCATTAAACATTTATTCCTTGAGAAATGTGTATCATTAAACATTTATTCCTTGAGAAATGTGTATCATTAAACATTTATTCCTTGGAAAATGTGTATCATTAAACATTTATTCATTGGGAAATGTGTATCATTAAACATTTATTCCTTGTGAAATGTGTATCATTAAACATTTATTCCTTGAGAAATGTGTATCATTAAACATTTTATTCCTTGGGAAATGTGTCATTAAACATTTATTCCTTGGGAAATGTGTATCATTGAATATTTATTCCTTGGGAAATGTGTATCATTAAACATTTATTCCTTGGGAAATGTGTATCATTAAACATTTATTCCTTGTGAAATGTGTATCATTAAACATTTATTCCTTGAGAAATGTGTATCATTAAACATTTATTCCTTGGGAAATGTGTATCATTAAACATTTTATTCCTTGAGAAATGTGTATCATTAAACATTTATTCCTTGAGAAATGTGTATCATTAAACATTTTATTCCTTGAGAAATGTGTATCATTAAACATTTTATTCCTTGAGAAATGTGTATCATTAAACATTTATTCCTTGAGAAATGTGTATCATTAAACATTTATTCCTTGAGAAATGTGTATCATTGAGGTAGGAAACATAACCCTGCAATAAACTGAAGAGCTCTACATATAGTCTTCATTTCTTCTCTTTCTACGCTAATTGTTTTTGTAATGTCAGGAAGAACTACCATTAAAAATTGTAATAGGTAAGTACTATAGCACTTTATCAATAAAGCATTTGACAAGCCATATTGACAGCATCTAGTGTTTAAGAGCTCTACAAATGTCTTTATTTCTTATCTTTCTATGCTTTTTTTTTTTATGGACATGCCCTATTGACAGTGTTTAGGAGCTCACACAGTCACTGTAGAGTTTTGCAATGGCTGATTGAAGTGGAAAACAAACCCCCATTTACTATTCCTAGTTACGAATGGTCTTTAGCTCTACTGGGTACAAACAAGTCCATTCTTACCTTCTCAATATCCCACTCAGTCCAATTATGTACGTTACGCTGTATACAGGTGGCCACATCAACCTTAAGTTCACCTACATACACCTACACAGTGATATAAATACAGTGGAATGATAGTATTAACTTTTGCATTACTTGTTTTTTAAACAACTTCTAAATATGAGTCAGAAGACACAGAAGACACAATAAAATACAATCAATGGTAGTAAAGAACATATGCAAAGTAAAACACATTCAAACTGGACAATACAAAACACAAAGACTAATACCAAACTCTGATCACAGACACACAAAACGTAAGCCACAACACATGAGACTTCACAGGGACACAATGCAGGACTCAACTCAGACCCAGGACAGACAGGAACACACAAATTACCTGGAAACCTCTTGACTTAGCGTAGCTCCAGAACTCTGAAAAGTGAGCCACCCTTTCATTGGTGGCATCCAGGATTATAAAGGGAAAGAATCCATCATCTACAGTTTTCTTAAAAGACTTGAGTAGACTTTGTCGGTAAGCCTCCTCCAGAGCTTGTTCATATTCATATTCCATCACCTGAGACCATTAGATTACACAGAATTAGAAATTGAATATGAATACATAAATAAATAGATAATACCTACAGTCTCACTTAAAATTGTACATAATTGTCACTGTCGCATGGGCCTGTCAAAGACGAAAGTGTGTGCAAGGGCATCATTCCATTTGACTTCAAAACAGGTTGTCAGCAATGAATGAAATGAGTGGCAGAAATTTGTCATAGTTAATGATAGTGTTATGTGTGATTAACATTGTTTAATGTTTGAATAAAGTTCTGTGGATCAGGAAAGTCTTTATTCATTATGTTAGCGTGTGTAAGGGCATCATTCCATTTGACTTCAAAACAGGTTGTCAGCAATGAATGAAATGAGTACCAGAAATTTGTAATAGTTATTGATAGTGTTATGTGTGATTAACATTGTTTAATGTTTGAATAAAGTTCTGTGGATCAGGAAAGTCTTTATTCATTATGTTAACGTGTGTAAGGGCATCATTCCATTTGACTTCAAAACAGGTTGTCAGCAATGAATGAAATGAGTACCAGAAATTTGTAATAGTTATTGATAGTGTTATGTGTGATTAACATTGTTTAATGTTTGAATAAAGTTCTGTGGATCAGGAAAGTCTTTATTCATTATGTTAACGTGTGTAAGGGCATCATTCCATTTGACTTCAAAACAGGTTGTCAGCAATGAATGAAATGAGTACCAGAAATTTGTAATAGTTATTGATAGTGTTATGTGTGATTAACATTGTTTAATGTTTGAATAAAGTTCTGTGGATCAGGAAAGTCTTTATTCATTATGTTAGCGTGTGTAAGGGCATCATTCAATTTGACTTTAAAACAGGTTGTCAGCAATGAATGAAATGAGTACCAGAAATTTGTAATAGTTATTGATAGTGTTATGTGTGTTTAACATTGTTTAATGTTTGAATCAAGTTCTGTGGATCTGGAAAAGTCTTTATTCATTATGTTAGCCTTCAAACCTGGATTGCTTTGGGGAAAGCAGATTCTAACAACTATATAACATTTTAAGAAAGCTGTAACAGGGCCTGTATGTCCTGCAGATACAAGCTTTCAATTATTACTATCCTGCATGGACAATTATCATGGAAATAAAGGTTGTTTACCCATCTCTACATGCAATCTTCATGTTCAACTCTTATTGCAGTAGAATACAGCATGTTATGTAACTCCAAATGTACTCGGAAAATAACTATTGAAAACGTTTTCTAAAACTTAAGGGAACAGTACCAGGAAAAAGAAGAAGAGGCAGACAGAGAAAGCGATGAGAAGACAACATAAAAGAATGGACGGGCCTGCCTCTAAAAGAGGTTCTATCCAAGACATAAGACAGAGAGGAATGGAGAAAGACGGCCACCAGATCTTGTGTGCTGCCCCAACTCTTCAACAGACTAAGGGAGAGAAGAAAGTGAAGAATCTGTATTAAGAATAAGATGTTTGGAGGTTTTTTCACTTTCTTCTCACATTGTATTAAATAAAACTGAAGTCGAGTGTATAAGCCAGCTGTAAAATCTGATGTGGCTTTTAAGTATTTTAAAGAGTACAATTTTTTTTAAAGTTTGTCATGAAATTTTTATTTAATGGAAAAAATAGAGTTAGTACAATGCTACTACCAGTACACACACAGCTCTGCTAGTACTCTGCCTTATGTACTCACCTTCTTTTTGACTTTTTTGCCTGTATCAGGATCAATGACTTCTTTGTCTGATTCCACCATGAAATAATCATCTAGACACAACATTCTAGCAGCTGAGCCTCCATAGTTTGTTTCTTTCTCCTGAAACATAAGCATTAGAGTTGGTTGAAACTACTTTTTTAGAAACATTCATCAGTTTATTATTGTTAGGCATTGCTTTCACATACTGTACACCCTGAGGTCCAGAATTTTGAACCTGGCTTTCAAGCAGTCATTGCACTTTCCCTGCCTTGAAACAATGCCAAGTCCACCATTTATTTTAGCAATTAAGCAAAGCAACCCCCCAGCAGTTAAAAGTCACAATGATATTCCAAATTCAGGGAGTCATAGTGATACTTGTCTTGCTCTGGTGTCTCCAGTGACAAACACTTGAGGTTTACCCTGCTATTTGACCTGAATGGGGGATCTACAAAGATTTCAGCCACGGCATTACCGGAAGAGAATTTTTTCTAAATTCATCCCAGAAGCCTAATTTTTAAGCATCATGTCCAACTTACTACCCTGTTAACAGATCTGGCATGACAAGAAATTAAGCCTAAGTCTGAGAAAAACAGTACAAGTTTAAATAGAAAGGATAAGTTGAACCCAGTTTACTATGAAACAGATTAGTTCTTTTCCATTTGTATAATTCAAGTTGATCAACTGATAAGTTTATTGTCTTGTTATGTTCATTGTCTATTGTCATATTCTCTCTGAGGTGCTTGGTAAAGTACATTTTTTTCTATGGATAATGATTTATGAGAGGTATCTTGTGACCAACACAACAATAAATTACTTTTACTTTATTCCCCCCAAAATGTTATGTATCTTTAAAAGCTCGATCAACTCAAGTTAGTCCATACCACAAATTGAAATCTAACTCCCCCTGTTCAACATCAAGTTTACCTTTACATATCCCTTAGTCTGTTGGACCGTTGGGGCACCAAGCAAGACTAAAAAGTCTAAAAGTCACCCTGTTTTACAGCTCGTTAAGTAAGATTGCAGTTTAGATTTAAGGATGGAATGTACTATACACTAGAAACACAATATTTTAAAGGCTTACAAAAAGATGCTACAATGTATATTCCTCACCCGGATGAGTTTACTGATGTAAGTTTTGCCACTCCCAGGTAAACCACGAATTATGACAACTATTTGAGGAGGTCTGGTCAAACGTCCAGGAGGACAGAGTATATCTTCAATCTGAGGAAAGACATTATTTAGACTAGAGGACAATTACAAACTTAGAAATTTGCTACCATTAACATGTCTTCTTACTTTTATCTTATTAATAAAAATGTAAATCTAGTGGATTGAAAATCTAACTAGACTGATTAAAACCTAGACTTAATTCTCTGGTGATTGAAAACCTAATAAGACTGATTAAAACCTAGACTTAATTCTCTGGTGATTGAAAACCTAATAAGACTGATTAAAACCTAGACTTACTTCTCTGGTGATTGAAAACCTAATAAGAATGATTAAAACCTAGATTTACTTCTCTGGTGATTGAAAACCTAATAAGACTGATTAAAACCTAAACTTACTTCTCTGGTGATTGAAAACCTAATAAGACTGATTAAAACCTAGACTTACTTCTCTGGTGATTGAAAACCTAATAAGACTGATTAAAACCTAGACTTAATTCTCTGGTGATTGAAAACCTAGCTAAAATAATTAAAACCTAGACTTACTTCTCTGAAGATTGAAAACCTAACTAAAATAAGTTTAAAATCTAGACTTACTTTCACAGTTTCAGGTTCAGTAAGTGATGCACTTGTAGGTGGAGTGCCAGGTGCAGGGGATGGAATTCTACCAAACGTGCTGAAGGGAAAGCAACAAATTGTTAGTAACTCAAGGGACTTTTCTAAACTAAATGATTCTAGAGATTTAAACAGCGTGTTGTGGTTAAGATAACAAAGTAAAGGAAACTGTAATCACAATGCTTTTTTTTTTAAAGAATGATTCTGACAATGTTTTCTTTGTTCCTTTTGTTCCCTTTTCAGTATCAGTTTAACTCTACTTCAAAACATGAAGAAGATCAAAACTAACAGTGATATTTGATTTGCCACTCCGCCATCTGCCGGTCCCAAGCTTGGGTGAGAAAGAAGGAGGGTTTGGCGTGGGGCTAGTGACACCACCCCGTAAAACCACAATTGCTTCAGAAACAGCAAACTTGACACATAAAAAAAACTATACATGCGGTGAGGGCGGCCAACCCCCGATGACGGTGTTGGATCAAACCCAACTGGAAGTCCAATGCCCGATACATGACAAGCCCTTCAACGCAAAGAAACCGACTCTTATAGAACCAAGAGTTGCGATAACATGGAGGCCAATACGAGGAAAGCGCAAACAGGGACGTCCTCGTATTACTTGGCGCCACACCTGGAGGATCTCAGAACAGTGGACACCAAGTGGGAGGAGGCTTCAGACATTGCCGATGACAGATCTTTATGGAGACAGCTTGCCGCCCAATGCGCCGAACGGCGCGGGAGGACCTAAGTCTAAGTAACTTAGACATAGTCTGCTCTCTTAACTTTTTCTCTATTAAATTATTTTCCAATGAAATGGTTTACTGGGCATGTTATGACTAAACTTCAATTCAACAACTTTTTGTTTGTTATCAGAAAATGTTACATTCGATATAGAATTGAAGAAAACTGCATACCTTGTTTATGTAATACAAATTTGTTTTTCTAGACTGAGAAGAAATGTACTTAAGTTCGGATAATTTTAACAATTAAAACTCAGCGATCGTGAACAAAATAGAAGTCATATAGAGAGAGTATTGTATTGATACAATGAACTCAAAATAATTTTTTTAATGTTTTCTATTGAAACTTTTAAAAACATGAATGAATAACATTCTGAAAAACATACAATGGGAAATCTGTAACTCCATGTCACAGCCACCAGAATAAAAACAAAAAAAAAATGCATATAAAAGCTTTTAACATTTGATCATATAAATGCTTATAACATTTGATCTTGGTAGAAAGATACAAATCTGCAACTATTCTAGAAAAATGAAAAGCCTTAAGGGATTAAGACAAGGAGAACTAACAAACTTTAAAGCATCTACAAAGGGTGCATTTTTTTTAATGCAGAGAACGTCTTTCCAGAAACAACCAATGAAATCAATGAAAGATGAAACTGACTTTTGATTTAAGATATTGCTTTTTGTCTTGATAATTGATAATAAGGAGGATTATTTAATACAGAACAATGGCTAGTGAAAACATCAATAAATGTCTGGGCTGTACTCTTAAGTAAGAAAGAAATGTTGGTAAAGAAATGAAACAAAAATGGATAGGATACAGCACATACTTATTTTTAATAATATCCTAGTCATTAAGAGCACATATTTTGTATAATGGTTATTATTTATTTACTTTGGTCCCTTGACTTTTGTGGGTCTGACTTTAATGGAAGGGCTATACAACATATTTTTTATAAATATCATAGGGAAAAACACCACAAGTTTATGTTAACATCGTAAGTTTTCCCACAGCCACCGATATATAGGCCCATATTTTATAAATATTGCATACAAAATCACAAACATTGCATTAAAATGAAAAAAATTATTTGTAAAAAATAGTACAAATATTACTTCTAACACTAAAATGGTCTTTCTAGGGCAGACAATAAACTCAATGTATGTACCAATTCTTTTTATATGGGAAATACAGTGAGGTGCTATATGGCACTTATGAAATGACTGAACATTCAAGGAGTGTTTTAAAAGAAAAAAGTATGTAAAGGTTAGTAAGGGAAATGAGAAACTATTATTAAGATTTTGTCTTGTGGTACTGTTAATATCCAAAAATAGTGTATGTATCTAAAATTAAATGCAGTCTCTTCACTACATGGAGTTGCAGTCGGTCTTGGAACATATCCCCTGCAAAAGCCAAAGGAACACTGCATAGCTGTTATGATTACTAAGTAGTTAACAATTTTTTGTATAAATTAAAGGTAGGGGCTATGAATCCTGTCTGGATATGAAGATAAACTATGAAGGCTTACTTATTAACTAACCTTTCTCCTCTGTAAGGGTCCCTCTCATCACGGCTATAGGGATCTCTGGCAAAGCTGTCTCTATGGGGTAAACCACGTCCGCCTCTGATATCCTCATCATGTAACCTCAAATAGTCGTCTCTTCGTGGACCATAAGAATCCTCCCCCCTGGGGAAGGAAATTCTTTCGTCCATTTTAGAAGATGAAAGTGCGTCTCCTCGACTATCATAGTCATGTATTCTTCTGTCATCACCTCTGGCACCAAATCTTACTCTACCAAAGTGGTCCTCTCTCTCGTCTGCCAACCTTTCTGGGTAGTCAGGCTCGCCGCGGCGACCGAACCTCATATCCTCATCTGCCAGCAACCGAGACCTGAACCTGCCCTCTTCACGTTCACTGCCGTAGCCGAAACCCGAAGGAGCTGCGTGTTCTCTTGATCTGAGATCCATGTCTCTTGACCCCCGGTCACCATAATCATCTCTGTAGTCTGCATCTCTGTAGTCCCTGCTGGCTGGCCAATCACCAACCCCTATTGCAAAAAGAAATAAGGGAAGTAGCATCACTATTATTTAACATTCAACTACGTAGAATGGACCTCATTCACCAATCGTAAACAAACAACATTTAGCCACGTGATAATATTGATAAAACAATGAAAAAACATATCATGTGACAGCCTTTATGGATTAAATATTTTGTATAGAAGATTTAGTGAATCACGTGGCTAAATGCTATTTCTTTACAATTGGTGAATGAGGTCCATTAGTGCATATATTTATATTGCAAGCAACAAAGGTTAACTACTAGAGTAAACAATGGGCCTTATAATAATAATAGCAGCAGCTCAAGACATAGTGGACAGTATGTTTCAGAAGCTAAGGGCTGGTAAGATAAAAAATCTAATCGCTAAGGTGTCTGTTTTTGTCATCTGTGTCTTGTATTGCCTATGTCATGATCAAATGGCAAATGTGTTAAAAGACTTTCATTGTTTAGATTGGAAGATTTTTTTAAAAGTGCATAACTGCTGTGAGGCCTAAAATTTTTTTTTGTACAATGTTTTACGTTTCATACCGCACGACCAAGCAGCCGCGTGGTTGTGTAATGGGATGACTTGTCTGACTAACCTTTACCCATGTTCCTATCTCTGTGCATGTCTACTGAGTCTCCATCTTTACTCCCAGCAGCAAAGAGTCCGGCTCGTTCTCTCTCTAGGACACTTTGTGGAGCTGATGACTTGGTATCAGAGGCTTGGCCATGCCCATAGTCAATTACTTCAGCTGGTATAATTGCTAATAAGAGAGAAAAAGAAAATCAGCTTTAAAAACATTCCTATTCTAAAAAAATATGTTAAAATATTAAATTAAACGTCAAATATTCTGAGTGCTATAAATCTTGCAGCTCTTTTTATGATACATTCAAAAATATTCAGACCAATGCCCGCAATAATAAATGTCTATTTAGGTTAGGTCTTCTGAATGTTCATAGATCAGATCATCATTGCCAAATACTACTTTGAAAGCTCAGACTCAATGAGGGAATAAAAGTTAAACATTATTTATTCAACAGTGATGTGTTGGATTGTTTATGAATACAAAGAGAAAACAAATTAAATATAGGACATACAGAAGTGTACAGGGCATACAAAAGTGTACAGGGCATACAGAGGTGTACATGGCATATAAAAGTGTACTAGACATACAGAAATGTACACGGCATAGAGAAGTGTACAGGGCATACAGAGGTGTACAGGGCATACAGAGGTGTACAGGGCATACAGAAGTGTACAGGGCATACAGAAGTGTACTAGACATACAGAAATGTACAGGGCATACAGAGGTGTACAGGGCATACAGAAGTGTACAGGGCATACAGAAGTGTACTAGACATACAGAAATGTACAGGGCATAGAGAAGTGTACAGGGCATAGAGAAGTGTACAGGGCATACAGAAGTGTACAGGGCATACATAGGTGTACAGGGCATATAAAAGTGTACCAGACATACAGAAATTTACAGGGCATACAGAAATTTACAGGGCATACAGAAGTGTACAGGGCATACAGAGCTGTACAGGGCACAGAAAGAAATACGTTGTTTTAAAAGGCCTATCAATCTATTTTACATGCAATAGAATCTTGTTGGGTAGTTGTTATCAATAGAAAACAAATTTGGCAAGAAAAAACAGAAAGATTTCCTAATAAAGCCTAACCCAAATAGTTAAAATAATTACAGAATTCTAAGTTAGAAATTAATTATGAAAAAAAAAAAGTTAGGAAGAAAATAAATTTTGTAAGATTACATTTTTTTTCTTTATTGAGTCCACCATGGCCATAATCAATGCTTTCAGCTGGAATGAAAGGTTTTCTGTCAGGTGGCAAAGGACCATATCTGTAAGCAAAAGATGGACATTGATATGACTGCAAGTGCAAGCATTGATTTAAAATCACAATTCAAATGAAAATATCAAATATTATAAGATAATGGATACATAAAATAATTAACTATAACATGCAATTTTCACATTAAAAGATGCCTCAGAACTGCCCACAAAGATCAACCCTCTTAATTAGAATTTTAATTGGTTGCTTCACTCCAAGTTTTCAAATGTAACTAAAGCCTAATTGTTTTCATTTCCTTTTCCTGCATAAATTATGACATCTTTAAATGGTCAAAATACATTGTAGTCCTTTATTAAATAATTGATACTTCCTTTTTTTTAACAATAATATCACTACAATTAGCTGCCTGAACATGTCCATTTATGCACGAGTGGTTAACATTTAAAAGAGAATGTCTATTCCATTGGAGAAAAGCCAAGAAGAGGTATCGTTTCATAAATGGTTCAGCATGTAAAAAGGGGGCAGCTAAAGAAAGGCTGGAGAATCTAGATTTAGAGCTGACAAATCAGAGCAGTGTCATTGTGTTTGATTGGTTAGTTTGTAGAATGAGATTTCCACTCCTTCTATTCTTATATTATCTTATATAATACAGACGTTACTTCAAAAAAGATGATTACGTCCTACGTGTCATGTATTCAGTCATACATATTAACCAATGACTTAAATTCTGCCAAGTCACTGGTTTTCCTGGCAAGGTCAGGCAACCCATTCCATGCTCTAATAGCACTAGGGAAGAAGGAGCACTTGTGCACATTTGTCCTAGCATATGGGATGAGGAAATGTGCCTTTATCTTTGTGTCTTTCTGAGTATTTTATTAAATTTTGTATTTGAAGATTATGGTTCAGTGTTTTATGTATAATTGCTACTTTACTTTTGCGTCTTCTGTCCTGAAGGCTTTCTAAATTTAGTGATTGAACTAAAGGTGTTACTCTAGTTAAGTGTGAATATTCGTTTGTTATGAATCTCACTGATCTATTTTGTGTCTGTTCCAATTTCTTAATGTTTTCTTGAGTTGAGGGGTCCCAAACAGAGGATGCATATTCTATTACTATTCCAGTGTATAAAGAAAAGCAAATGTATTCTGTTTAATAAGTTTCAGATGTTCCATCAGAAATGAAGACTATTACGTCCTACCCAACTTTATGCTGGGTGTCAGGACGGCAGTGGGACTGAGCATTCTTAAGAAATTGAGGACCAAATGCACACGTGTGTGTATATGGAAGGCAAGAACCACGGAGAGGCAAAGCAGAGGCATTTCATCCAGATGGGTTACAAACGATGGGCCAAACAAGTACTGGCATGGAGTCTTAATTGTGAAGGAGTGTCTATCACAATAGCTCCGTGAGAAATGGTAAATGGCTTCAATGGGGACCGAAATTAATCCAAGGGTTTCCGGCCAAAATTAACAACATTGAAACTTGAAAGGGTGTACCATTTCTTTGTTTTACATGTTGCATTTGTCTCTTCAGAATTACAGATTATAACATCCTACCCCCAATCCTCCCACAAGACACATGGCATGGTTGTGGGCAGGTTTTGAGTCCGGGACCACCAAGACTAATAGTCCGGAGCGCATACCACACAACCAGGCAGCCATCCATATCTTTCAAGTCCTAAAAACACTCCACCAAATTTTTTTTCTCAACAAAACGCATAGCTATCAGCTAGTCATTGTATAATTAATTAGCTGTGATGACCAAACACATAGCAACAACTACTGTAAAGGACAAACTTGTAAAGGACAAACTTGGCAACACTAAATTAACGAATTAACTTTTAAAGTACTTTTGAAATGCAAGTCATTTGTACCTGTCAAAAGCAAGTCGATCAAATCCATAGTGAGCATCTAAATATGGGTCTCGGAAATAAGGGTCTGGAAATCTGTGGTAAGGATCGGCAAATGGGTCTCTATAGGGATCAAAAGGATCTCTTGCATGTGGCGGATATGGCTAGGGAAAAAAGATACATATACATACTGTTAATAGATTTTAAAAAATGTATTCAGCATCTCTCTAGCTACCTAAAAACATTTTCTAATAAAATTGATAAAACATGTATTTGCTGTTTTTAATACCTATGGCAATTCTGCATCTCAAACACAACAGAACTCCTTGTCAACTAAACAAAAACTAGCTCAAAATTTTTTTATCCTAGAAGTGTATATAACCTAGTACTTATCAACTAAAGTTATTAATATGGTGTACAAACTTTTTTCCTTTTTCTGAGTATTTAACGTAACACTTTGCATATTCTTTTTAGAGAGATTAATTCACGTGGTGGCCTACTAGTTAATTACTACAGTAGTTCGTGGACACACCTATTCAGGCCTTGCAGAACACTAGGGTCCCGCAGAATACAGTTTGGGAAACACTGGTGTACAAATATATTCAACAACTAATGAAAAGAGATTATACTGTTTAGAGAAAACTAAAAGACATTTGTCTGTCCTTCTGTCACACTCATATTTTTTTTAAGTGCTGTTTGAAATCTCATCACCTCTGAGTGCTCAAAATAAAATTATGTATGCTATATATGCACATACATAAAAACTATTTAAATAACAAGATAAAAAATAATTGGCTTTCCGCACCAACTCATCTAAAAATACAAACGAAATTGTAAAAGTCCATTTTCTAAATAGTCATCAAGCTCTACATATGAGAAAAGACCAACCATAGTTCACCAAAGATTTCTTGAATGTGTGATTTTAGTTGCCACAAGCAACTCTAACAAATTACAAGGAGACTCAACTCAAAATATTTGAAGTATTTTAAAAAAAACAAGAATGTAACTGTTCCAACAAAATTTAAAAAAAAAATATTTTGACAAATTTTTCTTTTTATATATATATATGCAGTAAGAATTTTGACCTAAAAATGTCAGCAAACAACTTACAAGGGTTGCTATATAAATCTTGTTTTGAATTTTATTTTTAGACATTTTGTGATATAATTGTGCAAATCTAAATCTTACAAATATAATCTATTAAGCCTATTAGTTGAGTCTCAGTTGAATGAAATTCCATAAGCATTGTTTGAATAGGATTAGAACTTGTGATTTATGTGATGTTAGTGAAACTGCTTTAATTTCCATAGTCGTATTTTTCTTTTCTTCTTTACAGCCTATTGATATCTTAACACATATTGATACATCTAAACACATCTTGATACATCTGAACACAATGAAGAGAATGAAGTTCTCCAGTTTCACTCTATCTATCAGATTATAAAATGTGTGATGTAGCACCTCCATTATTGTAATCTTCATTCAAGTTTTGAATTTACAGCTGAATGCATGTGTCAGAAGACAGCACTGTACCTTATTGAAACATTTAGATGTTAATAGACAGCACCTTACAAACTTAATGCATTTAGATGTTAGTAGACAGCACCTTATCCACTTAGAGCATCTAGAATGATGTAATATAACTCACTAATGTCTTCCTCCTAAATTGTTATCAGTCTTACCTTCTTGCCTCTCCTATCTGTATCAATGGGAAGTTCCAAGTCAAACCTTGGTTTTTTTAGATCTGGCTCACCCTCAAAAGGACCTAAAGGCAACTCTTTGCCTCTTAGTGGACCTAATGAATCCCTGCCATCTTCTGGACCCTGAAAGCAATCAATTCAAGCACTCTAAAATATAAAGTCATAATTCAAAACAACGCCACAATACATTATTGAGATATTAAGATTCAAGAAACAGGAATAGATTAGAAGCTGTAGATATTAAATAGGTTTGAGCCTTAATTAATTAAATGTCATTAAACATGTCTAAATTTGTGAAACACTGGGCCAGGATAAAGACAGTGGTCATTGATAAGTGAGAAACACTCTTAAACAGATCAGTGCTTGACTTATACAGTGATATCATAAGGATCTGCACATGAACACTACATTTTTGATATAACCCTAAGAAATTAGAGATCCGAAAGTTTTCTTAGTCATACAGCATCGTAAAGAACAATTTCAAACATAACATGACTAAGCCAAATTTGGATGTTCCTTTAGTAACATTTATAGTTTAGCCATTCCTGTTAATTAATTAATTACTAAGTCATCAGTACTCAAATGGCACTAAGAAATGGAGGCGCTGTGGCTTAGCAGTAAATGATACTGAGCTAAGCTGCTCCTTATGATTGAAATTACTCCTGTGCATCATACACAACATGGCTAAGTCATGATTCTTATATCTACTGTTGTGATTGTATATATCCCTGGTCTTACTTCCTGTCAGCAGAATGGCTTGTGGTGGTTAGTGGTTATTGCAAGGCCTTGTAGCATACTAAGAAGTATAATTTCTCATTAAGGAAACACTCTTTCTCAACTATAGAGCATACAATGAAAGTGAAGAATAAATAATTGTATGGTGGTTGACCACTGATTAGTTAATAATATGACATTCAACTTGTTCATGAATATATTGTTTCTATTCATCTCCTTAATAAATAGTTCAACCTCACTTCTTCCAAGTGTCCAGAAAGGTTTGCGATAAATCCCTACATTTGACCCGGGAAGGTATTTTATCCTGTGGCCAGGATGAAGGATTGCCCTTTCATCAACCCTCCTGTCGGAAGGCCCCTGTCAACAAGATGATCATTTACTCACATCTGTTTGGTCATGGGTCACAGTCTCTTGAACCAATGCAATGGGTTCCCCTATCCCATGAGGCCGGAGGTGACAAACTTCATATTCCTATCCTGTATCATCACATTAGCCTCACCAGACTATTCATTTAAGTCCATGTTAAATGCTTTAGTGACTGAGGGACAAAATATCTGAGCTTCAGTCAATAACTTGCATGACTTGTTGAACAAATAGGTCAAGAGCCATACAGTTTCCTCTATACTTATTTGTAATACTTGGATCCATTAATGTAGTGGAACAGAAATGCCAAATTTGATGGAAGTATTTAAAAAAAATAAATCTATTAAGCCTATTAGCTGAGACTCACATAAATGAAATAGCATAAGCATTGTCTGAGTAGGATTAGAACATGTGATTTATGTGATGTTAGTGAAGCCACTTTATAGTGTCCAGGATCATGATTTTCTTCTCTAAAAACAGGTGTCGCATTAGCCTCTTTACAGACTACTGGTATATTAACCTAATTTAGGGGGACTTGAAAAGGTATTTTCTATACAGTAATAATTCACTACTTAAATAATTTAGATGAAATATAATTGGTCTGTGCTTTGTTTGGTTTTTAGTGTTAACAGTCTGTTTTTTCCTTCCTCCTCCCCCCCCCCCCAGCATTTAAACATCTTTATATATAGATATGAATGGCATTTTTAGGAAAAGTACAACACAGCTTGGCTGTTTCATACTGGCAAAATGAAAAACAACAGAAAAAAAACATAATTTTTTTCTGGGTATTTCATATTTTGTCTAAATGAGTATTAATAAGACTTAAGACTGCTTTATTGATCCTTATGGAAATTTGTTATGATTACAAGGACTCTTTTCTCATATAAAAACAATGTAGCCATTTCCTACTTTGCCTGAAAATTCCATGAGATTTCTACTTTGGGTAAAGGTATTTACGAAAAATGGAATAAGATGGACATGTATAATATCAAAACATTTTTAATACTAAATGATGAAAAACACAAAGCGCTAAATTTAAATTTAAAACAAAGCACACAAAGGACTAAAACAAAAACCACTAAATGATCTGAGCCTAAGCATGAAATGAAGAACAAAGCACAAAATGACTCAAAAACAAAGCAATAAATGATTTAAAATAAACTAACCAGATGTCCAAGTAAATGAGGTTCCATATCCGGGTCATTGCTCCAAGGACCAGCTCCCATTCCACGTCCTCTGCCTCGTCCAAATGGTACTCCTCCTCTTCCCCTTCCTCTAAAAGGTCCTTCTATTGGTGGGCCTTCCCCAAAGTCTTCAAACTCTTGTAGATCTCCAAAACCCCCTCTGCCTCTCATGCCTCTTCCTGCCCCCCTTCCTCTGCCTCTGTTTGCAAAACTTTCTGGAAACGCATCTTCAGGTTCATCTAGTTCTACTGGCCTGTCGGGAAACTCATCGAATCCAGGCATACCTCTCCCACGGCCTCTAGCTCCATAACTTATGTCTTCAAAGGACGGTTCATTATTTAATCCCCCTCTTGGTCTAAGCAATCCTCTCCCACGATCCAATAGTCCTCTGCCTCTCAACATCCCTCTGCCCCTTTGAGGGGCACCCTCCTCAAAGTTTTCAAACTCACTGGGTTCTGAGAATCCTCGGCCACGACCTCGGCCCATGGGTCTGATGCCCTCCTCTAAGAAATTGTTGTCTTGGAAACCAGGGTCGTCCATAAATTGTTCTCGTCTGAAGCTTTCTTCTTCCGGGTCTGCACAAGAGGGATCAAAGTCTGGAAACCTTTCTCTCATGCAATCGTCGAAATTCACATCCAACAGTGATGGGGGCTGGGAACGCAAAAGTGGGGCTTGCCCCCTACCCCTGCCTCGAAATTGGAATCCGCCTCTGCCTGGACCTTCCTCTGCATCAAAAAAATTTGAATCAGGTCCGTCACTAAACATGTCATCGGGGCCTCTCTGAAATTGTCCACCTCTTCCTCTCTGAAACTCCCCTCCTCTTCCTCTTTGAAACTCCTCTCCTCTGCCTCTTTGAAACTCCCCTCCTCTACCAAGCATAAAGTCACTTCCACCACCCCTAGTTCCTCTTTGAGAATCACTTCCTCTGCCCATTGGTAGCTCCCCCCTTCCTCGCCCCATGTCTCCGCCTCTGCCGCTTTGAAAATCGCTGCCTCTTCCCATTGGAAAGTCAGGCCCCATTCCTCCTCTCTGAAATTCTCCACCGCGTCCACCTCTTCCTCTTTGACCTCTGCCTCTGTCGGGCACTGGGCCATTGAAAAAAGGGTTATCTAGGTAACTATTATCATGTTCAAAGTCTGGGTTATTTTCTTCTCCAGGTCCTTGGTTGAATGTTTCTTCTTCTGGAAACTCTGTTTCATTGTTTGGTGGCCCAGGAAATCTAGGTCCTTCATTCATGCCAGGTCTACCAAACCTTGGCCCATTGCCTCTCATGTTATTCCAGTCCCCTCGTCCTCTACCTCTAAAATTATCACGCCCTTGAAATCTGGCTTGATTGGGAAATCCTTGTCTTGGACCACCTTGAAAGTCAGGGCCTGGTCTTGGACCACCTTGAAAGTCTGGACCTGGTCTTGGGCCATCTTGAAAATCAGGTCCTGATCTTGGACCACCTTGAAAATCAGAACCTGGTCTTGGACCACCTTGAACATCAGGACCTGGTCTTGGACCACCTTGAAAGTCAGTACCAGCTCTTGGACCATCTTGGAAGTCAGGAACTGTTTCTTGTTGGAAATCAGGACCAATTCTAGGGCCTCCTTGGAAATCTGGACCCATCTTGGGACCACCTTGGAAGTTAGGGCCCATCATCCTAGGACCACTCTGGAAGCCAGCACCCATTCTTGGACCGCCATGAAAGTCAGCACCCATCCTGGGACCACCATGGTAGTCAGGACCTAGTCTAGGGCCTCCATGGAAATCAGGTCTTGGACCACCTTGAAAATCAGGACCTTGCCTAGGGCCTCCAGGGAAATTGGGGCCACCATAAAAGTTGTTTCCCATTCGAGGCCCAGCTTGAAAGTCTGGTCCTTGAGGTCCAAAACTGCTGCCTTGATTCCCCCATTGACCTTGGTCTGGTCCACCTGGAGCTTGGTTCCAGGTATTCCAATTATTAGAGTTGTTAGCGTCAAGTTGATATGAAGGTAATCCTGATGTATCAGCAGATGACTCTGGCTGACCACCAGACATCCACATTTTCTCAGCAGCCTGCTGTCTGCTCTCTATGATGCCACCTACACCATTTTCATCTTCATCCAGATTCATATCCTCTTCCCCCTTATCATCGTCACCAATGCCTGGAATCTTGACCTGGCCAGAGGGAGAAGAGACCTGCTCTCGAAGATTGGGTTTTCCCTGAAAAACACTTTGTTCTTTGCTGTCAAACTTTTTCTCACTGACTGTTGAGGGCGGGCCCCCTTTATTTTCTGAAAGATTCGTTCGAGTCAATGAAGGATCATCTCTCGCAGAGTTTGGCCTTCCGAAAGCTTGATTGCTAGGAGGCGTTTCCTTCTTAGCACTATCCCAGCGGGACGCTTTGACCCCTTCAGCAGTTTTTTTGACAGGGTCAACACTATCTGCCATAACAGTAACACCATAAGAAGTCAGTGAAAGTTTTTCTAAAACAGCCTGTTTCTGAGAGTCGATAGTACTTCTGCGAAGTTCCATTTGCTGTTCGTAGGTCTGCCACTGCTCAAGATATTGCTGGAACTGTTCCTTGTTTGGGTGATCTATACAGAAAGACCGAAAAATTTGTTAATCTTCAAAATATTACATTGAATCATTTTTTTAATAGCAAACTATAATGAAGAAAAGTAAAAAAAAAAGGAAATCTAACTTTGGTTCTGTTCCCGCCAATCATCATACTGTTTCTTCCACTGTTTGTATTGATCTAAGAAAAGTTGCCGTTCTTGGTTTATCCTATCCAACTCTGCAACTAAAGCTGGATCTGAGAAGAAAAAAAAACATGTCATAGATATAAACTACCACAAAAGAAATGGAGGCCCGATGGCCGAGTGGTAAAGCGCTTGGCTTCCGAACTGCAAGAATGGGGTTTTTAATTTCGGGATCTTTAGGGCGCCTTTGAGTCCACCCAGCTCTGATGTGTACCTGACATTAGTCAGTGAAAAGTAAAGGCGGTTGGTTGTTGTGCTGGCCACATGACACCCTAGATAGCTGTGGGCCTCAGCAGAAATAGATGACCTTTACATCATCTGCCCCATAGATCGCAAGTTCTGAAAGAGGAACTTCACTAGCAAAGTAAATAGTTAATTAATGAGTATAAATTAGGTCCAATGAGCAAAAAAAAAAAAAAGACATGCAAGAAGACTTGAACATTTACTTTAAGTAATTTGATCTTTGATATTTAAAATCACTGGCATTTCTTAAAGAATACACATAGAGCAATACAAATTGTGAATAAAAAAAAGGTTACAACACAAACACAACTGGAAATAATATTCAAAACATAGAGGTCAAGGTTTAAAGCATAGAGGATGATTTTTCCACATAACCTAAGTGTTTATTTATTAATGACAACAAGCATAATTTCCCTTATCTCAGCTAAATCAAATTTTACCTGGTGGTGGTTTTGTCTGAGGTCTACCAATTGCTGGTTCAGTGGCGGTTTGGCTCTGGTTAGTAGGTGGTAAATGTGGAGGAGCAGGCTGTGGAGCCAATGACGCCGCATTCATATTCTGCAGCATAGGACCCTGAACTTGACTGCCGGCAACCCCTGGCATCATTTGATTTGGAGGTTGATTGTTGGCAATGCCTGGCATCATTGGACCTGGAGTTTGATTGGTGGCAATCCCTGGCATCATGGGACCCTGAGGTTGATTTGATGCAACTCCAGGCTTATACTGGGACTGAAATGAAATTAACATTAGTTAAACCAAATAAATTAAAAAAAACAGCAACTAATTAATTACCCTCCTTCTCTCCCCTGAGTGGAATTCAGCAAAAGTCTCAGAAAAAAAAAAGTTGCACTCTGGGATCTTTGCTATTCTTCTAATTACTATAAATAAAGAAAAACAAAAGTAAAGTTCCCCTTTCAGACCTTGCAATCTATAGGACAGATGATATAAAGGTCATCTGTTTCTATAGTCAACGGTTAACAGCAGTGTCATGCGGCCAGCACAATGACCAACTGCTTTTGAGGTGGGAGGACTCAGGGGCAGCTTTTTTATCCTGAATTTAAAAAACCCAGTCCTTACCAAGATTCACACCTGGGACCTCTCAGTTCCGTTTACCACTTGCCACCACTCCCCATAATTGCTTTTTAATATCATACATTTAAATGCAGAAGTTTATTTTGCACAATAAATAAAATGCATATTTGGAAATGAACAATCTGCTCAAACTAGCAGTGCATTTAACAATCTCTCAAGGAGAGTTAGGGGCAATTAATATCTGCACCTCCCAATGAAATTCAAGGTCTAAAAAGTTTTTCATCCCAGCTCTGTGCCTATAGAACCTGGAGCTGACCAAAAAATCCTGAACAATTTGAATCACCAAGGGTGCTTGCATTTCATTCTAAGCACAAAGTGGCAGGATTACACCAGCACTAATGCTTGAACTAGTTAATGCCTATATTACAGGCAACACTTATTGAAGAAAATTGAAAATGACCTCTACTGTGCAATGCTTCATTTGTGATTGATATGGCTAAATAAGCAGGTCATAACTGAGTCACATAACACATTCTAATTCAGTGCCTCATTATTATTATACAATATTTGTGACTGCTAATAAAAATCTAGACACTGAATACTGTCAACTTAATACAACAACAAAAAATAATAATAATTGACATAGATTAAAATTTAAAAAATATATATATTGGCAATAAAAAATAAATAAAAAGACAGCCATCCATCAACAAAGTCCACTTGCCTATATACTTACATTTAA